>NC_091468.1:14541210-14843432 GCF_027789765.1 Dendropsophus ebraccatus | reverse complement strand
TGATGACCACAATAATAAAGACGTTCATGGATCATTTAAGGCATCGGGATATCCAGGGCAGGTTCCAGTTTGAGCGATACACGGCAGTACAAGCCTTCAAGTTCAGGAGAGTTCAGAGTCTTATTCTGGATCTGAAGTAAGTTCCCCAGCAACTAGCACGCTCCTTTCTATTTCTTAATATATATGTGATACATTGGCAGGAAGTAGAGATCAGATAAATGTGTATTGTTTGCAGGATGAGACCACAAGCATTTGTTTCTTATCTCAAAAACAAAGAAATGCTTTAATGTAGTTGCTTCAAGCTGTTGGTGGGGGCGCTAGTGAAGGAAAACGTAATCATGTGTGCATCAGTATATAGAAAATAATAGGAAGCTATGCTTATCTCTCCACGTTCCCTCGGTGTCCTCTTAAATTGTCTCTCGGATGCCCCACTGACTGCAGCCACCTCGGACACTTTCAAACTTTTCTCTGCTGTGACAGCTCATTCAGACAATCACTGACCGAAATGGGACAGCTCAAGGGGCTGTCACTGCAGAGACAGGTTCGGAAGTGTCCTCAGCAAGGGATCACTGAGACACTGGGGGAACGTGGAGAGGTAAGCATAGCTACTTTATTATTTTATATGTACTGAAGCCGAGTACCCCTTTAAGGCAATAGGCATCTGTACGTGTGTTAGTTATAGAAAGCAGATGTTTTAGTGCTCTGACTGAATATTTTCTCTTACTGTGTCTTTTTATTTATTTATTTTTTTAGATATCTTCTAATAAGCAAGCCACCTGAGTGGACTCCTGCATTACGTACAAAGTTTCTTGAAGGGTTCTATGCCTTTCTAGATTTGTTAAAGTGCATGCAGGTATGCTTTGTGGCGGGACTTTTTATATGCTGCTAAGGGACGGACACTGTGGTCGCTTATAAAGAATCACTGGTCTGAACAGATTTGTTTGCCTTTGTGCTATGGAACAAGAGGCATAAAATATACAGTACTTAAGAAATGTATGTTTGACACTAATAGGTTGTAGGGGACTATAGGTGTGGACTGATGGGCAGGATTTACATGAAGCTGAATGCACCTGTGTGCTGGTTGAATATCACAGACTGTATATCACAGACTATACTGTATTATGATACATCTATTGAGCTATTGACCAGACAGATCTCAGCCCTACTGGAATGACTTCTTTGGCTGGGCAGTGCTCTGGCCATTCAGGAGGTCATTGTATCATAATTCAGTATGATGCCATGATCCCATTCACAGGAACATGCTCAGTCCATAAAATTCGGCCAGCACACAGACTGTTTCACATACAGAACGTGGTCATTTGCATTTGTCCTAAGGAGTAGGCCTCAGTGTTCCTGGTCTCCTATTGCAGACAAACCAGTGGGTGAAGGCTCTTGGGATCTGCACTAAGTTTGTATGTTCACACCATATTTGTTTGGGCTTCCTCAGGGTATCCCAGTTTCCTCTCACATTCCAAAAACATACTGAGGTTTATTGACTTACTACAAAATTGGTTCTTGTATGCGACTGAGATAGTACGACACCTTCAAATCAGCCATGACATGTAACCCTCCTTGTGTCGCTGCAGGGTATGGATCCAATAACTCGACAGGTTGGACAACATATCGAGATGGAGCCGGAGTGGGAGGCTGCCTTCACTTTGCAGATGAAATTAACACATATCATATCCATGATGCAAGACTGGTGTTCTACTGATGTAAGTTATGCCAAGGTCTTACTATAGTGATCTGCCAAAATGCTGGGCTAATCACAAGATGCCTTATACTGAATAATATAAAGTGTAAAACAAATCACAGAGGATAACAAAAATTTTAGCTTCTAACAAATGAATAAATTCTATTTAGCGGATAATTATTTGATTGCAAGTTTTGTACGTGATTGTTACAGCACTGTATATAAATGACTTTATGCTAATCTGGCAATGTACATAACCTGAGTCTGTGGCTGACATCTGTGTGTGATTTGTAGGAGCACGTCCTGGTTGAAGCCTACAAGAAGTGCCTCGCTGTGCTTACACATTGTCACAGCGGATTCACAGATGGAGAACAACCCATTACTCTAACGCTAGCCGGACATTCAGTGGACACGATACGATACTGCGTGTCCCAGGAGAAAGTCAGCATTCACCTTCCAGTTTCTCGTCTTCTCGCAGGTAAGATTTGCATGCTTTGTCTAGTAGTGTTTTACTCCGCTCTTTGATGCATATAATCCTTGCACTCTCCATATGCTTCTTACTACTTGAGTAACATCTTATATAGGTGTCCCCAGCCTATGTATTAATAGCATATTGCTAGGATATTTCATAGTTTTATCATTAGTGGGTCGGGCAGTCCAGCCTATTTTTACAAAATCACTTGTGTTTTCTTGTAACCTAAGGGTGTGTGCACACTTCTGAAAATCGACAGATTATCCGACGCTGAATCCGCCGCTCGCGGACAGTGGCGGGCGCACGCGTCTCCGCCCGTGTCATAGACTCCATTCTATGCACAGGCGGATTCCATTGTCCGTCCAAAAAATGAACACGATGGACGGAATCCGCCCGTGCATAGAATGGAGTCTATGACATGGGCGCAGACACGTGCGCCCGCCACAGTCCACAAGCTGTGGATTCTGCAACGTATTTTCTGTTGATTTTCCGAAGTGTGCACATACCCTCACCATGTTTTTTTTTTTTTAACCTCTAGGACTTCATGCTCTGCTCAGTAAGAGTGAAGTGGCGTACAAGTTCCCTGAGCTGCTGCCATTTGTAAGTGCGACTTTCTGTTTTTCTAATGCAGTAATTCATAATGAGATGTCCCCATATTAAGATCCTGCTTCTCAGACGTACAGCATTTTGATGTATACTCATTCACTGTGTGAGAACTTTGCAATCTGTTCACTTTGTTAAATGAAAACATTTTTCTTATTAAAAAGTTCTAACCATATATATTTACATTTCATTGACTCTTGTCTTACAGAGTGAGCTGAGTCCACCAATGCTTATTGAACACCCATTGCGCTGCTTGGTGCTGTGTGCTCAGGTGCATGCTGGAATGTGGAGAAGAAATGGGTTTTCTTTAGTCAACCAGGTGAGGAGATCTTATTGTCCGCCTTTCACCAATTTGGATTTTGGTAGAGAAATTTTTAGTTACAGAAGAGTCTGTACTACTGTAGACTCCCATTAGTTTAAAAAAAAAAAGTTTAAAGCTGTAGCCACTGATCATAGCTCCACCCAATGAAGTGATACACTCTTAAGGCTCAAACATGTTGTGAACAGGTACTAATATGTATTTTTTTTCTGAACAGATCTACTACTATCACAACGTCAAATGCAGAAGAGAAATGTTTGACAAAGACATTGTGATGTTACAGGTAACATTTTATAATTTTATGTTGCTAATAATGAGATTTCTGCCATTGTCTTCACAGTAAATAAAGCAAATACTGCAGAGGGGGAGTATGCAGAGTCCCCTGAATTGTGTATGCTGTTTATATGTCAGTCCAATACCAATATGTTACAGTATGAAGTCATGTTCTTTAAGAAAGTTATCTAAACTTGAATTAAAGTGTCACTGTCACATATACACAGGCATGTCAAACATTTTGATCGCTTGGGGTCTGGGTATTTAAACCCCCAACTGATCATTACATTTAGTATGGGTGAAGTGTCTGTAAAGAGCCTCTGTCCCTTATGAGATCCCAGCTTGTGCTTGCATTGCAGAGATGGCCCACTTTGTAATGCCTCAGTTCCCTATGGGGTATGAGCATGTGTCACAAGGTTCCCCAGCAGCACCTGGAATCTGTAAAGGGGATCTTCAGACTGTATAACCTCTAACTAGGAAAACTATGTTGAAACTCCAGTGGGGACTGTAATAATTTGTGTCTAATAGTTATAGTAATTGTGTAACACTGTTATTGTCATCTGTCTGCATATTCAGACACTGCATTGTAACCCCAATTATTACTACTTGGTATGTTATAAGACAGAGGTAATTATTTCTGATGAGAGATGTAAATTTAAGCCCATGTGTTTTTTTTTGTGTGTTAATAGGCTGGAGCTTCAATGATGGATCCCAACCATTTTCTGATGATCGTCCTCAGCCGATTTGAACTTTTCCAGATATTTGGCACTCCTGATTATGGAAAGAGGTTTAGAAAAGACAGCACAAACAAGGTATCACCTTACACACAATGGGATTTCCTCATTGCCTCACTGCTGCTTTGTCAGTGGAGAAGGTGAGGAGACCTAATAGGGATGATTGTGCACTGAATCGTCTCTGTTCTCTCTATCCAGGATCTAGTGCAGCAAAATAACACCCTTATTGAAGAGATGCTACACCTGATCATTATGATAGTTGGTAAGATACTAACAACACATCTGCACTATTACCTTGTTGATAAAAACATACATTTTTACTGTTTTTGCAAATCCATTATTAAGTGTTAAGATTAGTAAATAGAGAGCAAATCCCTTATTCAGGACCAGCATCACTTAGTTTGAGCGTCACTTAAAGTGTAGCTGTCATTTCAGATGATTTTTAAAAACATATTCCTTGCTGCTATGCCATGACATAGTGCTGGTACCCTGGACTGAGCAGGTTTGCACTGTCATGGGGGGGATGATTTATAGTACACTACCACATGGGGAATGTGGAGGTAGAAGGGGTTACTAATACACTGCCTTTGCAATGTGCTATGTGAGGAGAAATTAAACAGCAGCAGCACAGCAAGGAATTAGGGACAGTGTGGATCCTCTGAAAAATGGAGACAGGCTCGCAGATTGTAGATACGAAGCTCAGGCTGTCTCCTCCTCCAGTTTAGAGCAGTATCTATTTTTTTTTTTTTCTGCGATAAGTAATTTTTGGTTAATGATGTATTTTACAAATATATTAGGAATCTAGTAGGCAAGCAAATTGAGAGAAATTGACCAATTTTGGTCTTGTCATCAATCAAAAAGTCACTGTCTGTTATCCAACAAGCACTTTTTGGGATAATTTAATTTTATCAGCATGATTTAGGGGCATGGGAGTAAATCCATACGCACATGGAAAGCAAATCCATACAGGGCCCCAGTGCTACACTGCATCCAATCCTGCTCCTTTACTGCAAACATAAGTTCTGCTGTCAGAACTGATATGGCTGCTGTCTGTATTACAGGTGAGCGGTTTTGTCCCGGTGTCGGGCAGGTAACTGCTGCCGAAGAGATAAAGCGTGAAATCGTCCATCAGCTAAGCATACGGCCCATGGCTCACAGTGAACTGGTGAAGGCCCTGCCAGAAGATGTGAGTATGCTGGGCTTTCATCGCTGATGCATCTCTGAAATGTTTCATGTTATCAAAGATGATTATTAAAGGGGTATTCAGCAGGTTAGATAAATCTAACCTACTGATATGTCCCTATTGCACAGGAGGCGCAGAAGAGGAAGGTTTGTTTCTTACCTTTGTCCTTGGTGCCGTTCCTGTCCCCTTAGTTGTTTAGTCCATGGTCCGGTAGGACTGTTAGGAGCACTGTGGACCATTGGGAGCACTGCCCCACCCCCATAGTGCCGATCCGGACCGCCCCCGTCTAGCTCACTCCATTGATTATCATTGGAAGGGGCAGGCCAGCCATGGGAGAATCGGCGCTATGGGGGCAGGCAGTGCTCCTAATGGTCTCACTAGCCCGCGGAGCACTAACTGCACCAGAACAGCGCCAAGGAAGAACGTAAGGGACATACCTTCCTCCTGGGCATCTCTTGTGCAGTAGGGACATGTCGGCAGTTTACATTCGTCTACCTACCTGCTGATATATCCCCTTTAACATAGGGATAGAACAATTTTCTAGTTTACACATAAACATGTAAAATTTTCTGTTCACATCCTTTTTTTGTACAATAGCTGTAGACCCGTCCCTGCACAGCTGAATGATATAGGCCGTGGGCTAACTGGGTAGTGCAAACTATGTTAGTGTCATGTGACCCCATGTATACAGTATATCATACTGACTAGTGTATTATAGCTTGGTGTAGTTACCATAAATATGCCATATTTTTATTCTCAAGTTTGTTCTTAACTCACAGGAAAATAAGGAAACTGGAATGGAGCAAGTGATCGAGACTATTGCATCATTTAAGTAAGTGGCATGATACCTTTCTCATATGATCGCAGTCAGAACCTGTTTAGTATATAAAGTTTGGTGTTTTTTTTGTCATGGTTTTAGAAAGCCGGGCCTGACAGGCAGAGGACTATATGAGCTGAAGCCAGAGTGCACCAAGGATTTTAACCTCTTTTATTATCATTACTCGAGAGCGGAACAGTCAAAGGTAAATGCATTTCCCTACATGGTTTTTATGTTCGGTTTACAAACCAAAAGTTATTGTGTTAAAGAGGTTATTGGAAATGAGCGCAACTCGAGCTTTGAGTCCAGTCATTCCACATGTGATTAGCGGTGGCTGAAGAAGTTGGATGCAGCCTTAGGCAGTCTATGAAAGAATGGATATGGACATAGGGCTGTATGCCTGTTTTTCCAGACGTTTTAGGGCTGTATCCAACTACTTCAGCCACCTGTATTTAAATGTCGAATGATTGGACTCAAAAATGATCAGGTTGCGCTCATTTCCAATTATAATCCCTTTAGCGACCAGACTCGAGCATGCTCCAGTTTTTACTCATCTCTAGTTATAATAGAAAGGTGTCTGATCATGCTGGTTATCACTGCTTGCTTTATGTGGGGCAGTGTAGCAATCTAGTACACAATATAAGGTAGAGGTTTTTATCGTTATAGCTATAGGTATTTTTATATCTGGTGGATGGTTCTAGAAGGAATATGGCCCCCTTTTCCCACTTGACAACATACACAATGGGGGAGATTTATCAAAGGGTGTAAATATACACCTGTAAACTGCCCACAGCAACCAATCACAGCTCAGCTTCCAGGTCTGGTCTAATTTTTACACCCTTTGACAAATCTCCCCCAATGACTATAGGAGGATTTTCAATGCGTTCCTTTTACTTGTCACTAAAAACTGAACAGATCGTAAAGTAAACTCTTCAGATTCACTAATAAGATTGGGTTCTTACGTTTTTCAGGCTGAAGAGGCCCAACGTAAACTGAAGCGGCTCAATGAAGAAGATGCAGGTATTCAAGTCTTTAGGGGGTTATCAACCTTATGTTCGGACTGCACTTGTTGGGCGTCCTCAGACATGCTAAAAGTTACTGCTCACCGGGTGTAGTGCTTGGAAGTGCTCCCCCCCCCCCCCCCCCGGTTGGCAGAAACATTCAACTCATTTGCCCTATTCACTCTAAGTTGGTTTGATTCAGGGGCGGGGGTGTATGTGCTGCCTTATCAGGCTTTTAGTTTGTGTAACCAGACCTGTGTTTGGGCTAGGTTTGCAGCTGTAATCCAAGGGTGGGATTTTAGTCTGATAGTTGGATTAACACAGCAGCTAATACTGTATTTTAGAGTGTATTATGGCCAAAGCACCTCCTGTCTATAGAAATTGTTAGTGAGGATCAGAGGCACCAACCCCATTGAACTCTTGTTGTCTCAGCGTTTTATACATTCATGACTATGGCCATAAAAATAAATCATAGATACAAAAAGTACTGAAAAACACAGGTTAAAGGGGTAGTTTACAAAAAAAAAATCTATCAGCTGCTGTATGTCCTGCAGGAAGAGGTGTATTCTTTCCAGTCTGGAGAGAAGAACAGGTTTTTATGGGAATTTGCTACTGCTCTGGACAGTTCCTGACGTGGACAGAGGTGGCAGCAGAGAGCACTGTGTCAGACTGGAAATAATACACCACTTCCTGCAGAACATACAGCAATTGAAAAGTACTGGAAGACTGAAGATTTCTAAATAGAAGTAAATTACAAAACTCTGGCTCTTTCTGGCACCAGTTGATTTAAAAGAAACAAAAAAAAATGGTGACTAACCCCTTTAGCTTTTTTCTTTATTTTGTCACAGCTCTGCCACCACCAGTGTTGCCTTCATTTTGTCCACTCTTTGCCAGCCTGATAAACATTCTCCAGTCAGATGTTATGCTTTGCATCATGGGAACAATTCTTCAGTGGGCAGTGGAGCCCAATGGATGTTCCTGGTCCGAGGCCATGCTGCAGAGGGTAAGCACATAAATGCTTAGGGTTTATGTATATCAGTAATGGACAGAAGGTGGGATTCTATCCTGTAGATGTGCCATCAATATCTGAAATGTGTTTCTGCTTTTTTACTAAAAGGTTCAGAAGGCCGGATCAGAAGAAGCTGAAGGAGGATTTCAGGAAGTCCACTGTATGTGGGCTAAGCAAAACACGTTCTTTACATTCTGCCCAACCCCTCCTGCAAGGCCATCTTCTTACACTGAAATCCTCCATCAGCTCCTTCTGATCCGGACAGTTCTGATGACATCACAGAGGGGGTGAGACCTAGGCCTCCAGGTCAGCTCATTCCGATGATGTCACATAGGGGCGGGGCTATGTAATGATGCCGTCATTGAGGGGGTGAGGCCTATGGCACTGATGAAGGCTGTGAGATGGCGCACAACGGCCAAGAAGCCCTACTTAGATGGCACTGTCCTTAAACAATAACATGCATTTTTGAGTGGAGAGACCACCAAGATCTTTTATAACCAATCTTTTATGATATGAAATGCCCAGAATATAAGCTTAAAGTGTCACTGTCGTTTAATTTTTTTCTTGTTGCAGAAATCAATAGTACAGGCGATTTTAAGAAACTTTGTAATTGGGTTTATTAGGCAAATCTGCCATTATCTGCATTCAAAAAGACTTTCCCCAGGTCCCCCCCCCTCCCTTCTCTCTCTCTCATTCACTGCTCATTATCAGGAAATCTCAACTTTTACATCAGTCGAGCCCTGTGTAACCTATGGAGAGGGGAGGGGGGAGGAGGGAGATTAGTCGCCAGCAGAGAACAAAGGATTACACAGCGGGACCTGTGTGAAAGCTGGTATTCAGAGGTCAGAGAGGTCAGTGCTGACTTCAGAGGAGATAGCCCAGTGATGTAGCTGTAAGTTAACTCTTTGTTGTCCTGTTTTGGTGCCTCATCTCCCTCAACCCCTCCCCCTCTCTATAAGAGAACCATGAAGGCCGGGGGGAGAGCTTCAAACTGCTTTTTCATGATAAAAATAAATTTTACGGCTAATAAACCCAATTACAAAGTTTCTTAAAATCGCCTGTTCTATTGATTTCTGCAAAAAAAAATAATTTAAACGACAGTGACACTTTAATAATGGTGTGGAGAGCTCCTGATATGGAAAGGGAGGAATAATATAACTTTAAAGTGCTCTTTGCACTAAGTCATAAGGGTTGAACTAATGCTATATTGTGAATATATTGTATATGTATTTATAATGTTTATGCGCTGTTAGTCATGTGGGTGTTAGTGTGGTCCTTCAGCCTTCTTGAGATCCAGCTGAAAAACACCCTATAAGACTATTTATAAAAAGTTGATCACAGACAGGTTTGTCTTCTTGAAAGGTAAATTGTTCAGTGTAACGTTAATTTAACATCGTGTTAATTCTTCAGGTTCTGCATCTGATTGGAATAGCATTACAAGAAGAGAACCAGCATCTGCAGAACATCAGCGAGGACAACGTTCTCACCTTTACTTTCTCAGAGAAGATCTCAAGTAGGTCATGGCAAATTGGTTACCTCAGCAAACCTTGTGCAAATTTGCGGTGCTTTCAGGAAGCAATACAAGCCTGACACTTACAGGACCTTTCACCACATTTCCCCCTATCAAGTAAACAATGCAATTTATAAATCTCTCCATAGAGAAGATGAGTGTCATGTCTTTTGTTGCTGTTGGTCTGACTGTGGGTTTGATGACCTAACAGCTGTCAATTTGGGGCATCAGACCTCGTGATCAAGACCATTATAGTAATAATGTGGCCATAGAATAGATGTAAAATTCTGTGCTTTGTAGTCAATCAATTTGGACTCCCCTGTGCGATCCTCTCCAGCTCTGTGTAATATCGGTTGGGCTCCATAGACTTACATAGGCAATCTGTTGCAGTCCAACTGATCACGTTACAGGTCTGAACATTCATACCCGGACCGGTCAAAACTTTTGACATCTCTCTATGACATGTCAAAAGTGTTAAGTGTTTGCTGTAAATTCATTCATCGTGATGATGTAACCGTATTTTTGTCCCTTCTCAGGACCAGGTGAAGCTCCAAACACATCACCTAGCATCTTGGCTTTGTTGGAGACATTGCAGAATGCGGCTCACCTGGAGGTCCACAAGGATATGATTCGCTGGATTCTAAAGGTAATGCTTCACCAATCACTTCTGTCATTCTCAGCTTGATGGCAAAGAAGAAATGTTAAAATATTATTTAACTTTAGAATTCTGATTACGCCACCAAAATAAAACCATGTTTCCCCATTATTAAAAAAGCACAGCTACTTTCTTCCAAAAACAGCGCCACCCCCTGTTCTCAGGTTGTGTGTGATATTACAATTCAGCTCCATTCATCTCAGTGGAATTGGGTTGCAAAACCCACACCGAATCTAAAAACGTGAGTGCTGCTGCTTCTGGAAGAAAGTAGCCATGTTTTTCTGGATAAACCCTTTAGGTAACCTCTGTGCCTGGTATTACTGTAATATGATCTTCTTTTTCAGCTGATCGGCAAGGGAGTTTTACATTGAAAGACAAACTGCTTTATTTCTTTGCTTATCTGTAAAATAATGTAGGGTTTTATAGCTTATTTGTAGAACTTGGTTGCTCATATACAATTATGTTTCTTTTATAGACATTTGGAACAATTAAGAAGATCAGAGAAAGTTCTTCTGCTACTCCAGTGGTCGAAGTAGAGGGCAGTGTGCTGGAGGAGGTATGAGTCCTGTATCTTGATACACATATACTCAAAGAAAATAGCAATTGAAGACAGCGTCTCTTAAAGTATCAAAAAAGTTTCTTCTTTTATTTTGCCATATGCGTACAAAAAAATGAACAACGTTTCGGCCCTTTAAAACACACTGAGCCTTTCTCAAGTATTGATACACATATACTGTATATATAGTCTAAAATAGATAACTAAATGGAAAAATTAAGTAGGTTAATGTGTAGACATTATAAATATAGTTTTGGGGACTGCAGATGATTACTGGCATTCATATGGTTCGCATACGTTTCCCAGCTGCACAGTATACATCTGCTATGAAGCGTCCTGTGGGGGGTGCCTGTTACTAGTCACAGCTCTCTGTGCGGGGATGACTGACAGGCAGAGACACCCATTAGTGGCGCCTCTGCCTGTCAATCATCCCCGCAGAGCACGCTGACAGACAGGGAGCCGTTACTAGTCACTGGTGGCTGCCCGCCAAGATGACCAGTTGCCGCCCCTCTCCCGGAGGTATAAAACTACTTCTTCCCTGATGTAAAGCTACCGCTGCAGACGTAGTTTGGTAGCCTTGGGTTGCTGCCCAGTAGATCTATACTGTGCAGCTGGGAACCATATCAGCTGATTGGTTCCCTTTTAAGGGGATAAAAGAATTTAAAAAAAAGGGCCACTCTTGTGCTTAGTTTGTGTTTGGTATTGCAACTCATTGATGCGAATAGAAGTGAGTTGTGATACCACACACAACCTGAGTGCAGGGGTGGAGCTGTTTTTGGAAGAAAGCAGCTATGTTGTTTTTTTCTAATCGTGTTACCCGTTGACTATATACAAAAGAAAGGAGCCATATTGGGAATCTAAACCAGCTTTATGATCATGTAAGATGTAAACAATGATATTAGAGCCATTATTAAGGCCACAGCTTGTAAATGAATAACATGTTAGAGTATGTGGCAGTGTTCACACTTTGCAGGCTTCTTACATTTAAATGCATTTGCTGTGATGACTTCTAGAACACTCGTGATAAAGACAAGGCAGAGAGAAAGAGGAAGGCGGAAATTGCCCGACTCCGCAAAGAGAAGATCATGGCCCAGATGTCGGAAATGCAGAGACACTTCATTGATGAAAACAAAGAGCTTTTCCAGCAGTCGATGGATGAACTGAGCGCGTCTGCATCAACATCACATGACAACAGGTGAGAAAAGTACCTTATAACATGAGCCTTCCCCCATCAGAAAATATCTAAATGCAACTTACTTATGTACTTACGGTGGTCTGGGGTCAGTTATGGAGCAACGTGAAGGCTTGGGACACTTGTCTGCTGCGATGACATGCATAAACATGGCTGTGTAGTTTTATTAGCAGTTGCGTTGGGTGGGTGGCTAATCCCTTAAAGGAAGAATAGGGAACCTGCAGATATTTTGTATCACGCTTATAACGTTTGTCTGTCCAGGTATGATAAACAGCTGAAGGTTCCCAATCCTTGCCCAATGGGAAATTATAACAAATAGCATTTATTATTTAGCTGGTGGAGGTCTGACGACAGCAATCCTACTGTTCTGTAGGGAAACATAGTTTACTTTTTTTGGTATGTTCACATAGGTGGAATCCTGCGGTGGAGCCCCTGCCGCGGAATCCTGCCTGCCTTGGTGTGTCAGTGGGAGGCCTCACGTGCCGCCACTCTCAGCTCAACAAATTGACATGGCGCGCTAGGCTTCCCATTGACACACTGAGACAGGTGGAATTCCGCCTGTTTTACTCAGTGTGAACATACTCTTTCTTTTTAATGCAATTTAAAGAGGTTAACCAGGATTAGAAAAACATGGCTGCTTTCTTCCAGGAACAGCACCTTTCCTGTCCTCAGTTTGGGTGTGTTTTTGCAGCTCAGTTCCATTGAAGTGAATGGAGGTAAGTTTTGATACCGAACACAACCTAAGGTAAGAGGTGGGGCTGTCTCATCAAGAAAACAGCCATGAATTTTTAAATTCTGGACAACCCCTTTAAAGGGGTAGTCACATCTTCAGGTCTGACTTCTGAGACTCCCACTGATTCTTTAAATAAAGGGATTGCAGCCTTAGTTAATTAACAACGGTTTGACGGCCCAGAGTTAGGACACCTACCGATCATAATATAACAGCTTATCTTAGAAATCTAAAATCACATTACACGTTCAGAAAAAGCCTTTACTTTTCCTGTCAGCCTGCTACTCTTCTGTGATTTCTGAATGTAATATAAACCATATCATCTTATAATCTATACAGCGGTCCTGCTTTGCTGGACTCCAAGCTTGTTGCACTCGGCCCTCACCAGACCCGGTTTGTTGAACAGAGTCAGCTGGTCACCTGTATCCTATGTCAAGAGGAGCAAGCGTACAATGTTGACAGCAAAGCCATGGTCCTAGCTGCCTTCATCCAGAGGTCTACCGTCTTCTCCAAGAACAGAGCCAGGATAATTCAAGACCCAGGTATAAAGCCAGATCAGACGACTTCTTAGAAACATGGAGAATTCCAGCCGACATAGAAAGTTATTGTAGGCTAGCCAATACTCTTAAGGAGCTACCCCTAGCTACTTTGTGTAATGTTGTCCCAGGTAACATCTTGGCTGTCTTCCCAAGGAGACACATTACCGACTTAAACCTCCCTAAACCCTGACTTACTGCAGATGCTTTCCTCCTTACTCTTGGAGGAGATTCTGGTTTGGCTGATAATTCTTTTGAGAGGTCCCATATTAAAGCTACCTCCAATAGGTGGCACTACAGAGCCAGGTCTTTTATTTGTAGATAACTTCTATTTCGCATAATGTTTTCCCAGGGAACCTTGTATGACATGTAAGACTCTCTAAGGTAGGGATGGGGAACCTTCGGCTCTCCAGCTGTTGCAAAACTACAATTCCCATCATGCTTGGACAGCCAAAGGGAAGCTTTGGCTGTCCAGGCATGATGGGAATTGTAGTTTTGCAACAGCTGGAGGGCCGAAGGTTCCCCATCCCTGCTCTAAGGAGTCACATTATACCTTCAGACCTAGTGAATAACATAAAACCATCTAAAGTAATGTAAATCCTATGTATATATAGTATATACTTCTAAAGTAATGTAAATCCTATGTATATCCTCCTCAGTATAATACTTTATCATTGTTGGAGTTACAATGCTACTACTACGGCTTATTTGTATTGCTAACCCAACGAAATCTTCTGTGCAGACAACTATGATCCGCTCTTCATGCATCCAGACTTGGCTTGTGGGACACACACAGGAAGCTGCGGGCACATAATGCACGCTCACTGTTGGCAGAGGTTCGTATTAGGTATCAGTCTTCTAGTAGAATACAGATAAACCTTACACAGAAATAACTGAATGTTTCCATGGTGGATTTGTGGCATTGTTTGCACGTGCTGCAAGTAGTTGTGCTGAGGCTACGTTGCAGATTAAAGATTTGCATAGCAAAATCCCACTAAAAATCTGTGAAATTTTGCAGGCATTAGATAAGCGCAGAACTTAACTGTTTATTGTTCTTATTTAAAATGTAAATTTGTTTCTTTTTCCAGATATTTTGATGCCGTACAGATGAAGGAGCAGCGTCGGCAGCAGCGTTTACGCGTTCATACAAGCTATGATGTGGAAAACGGTGAATTCCTCTGCCCACTTTGTCAGTGTCTAAGCAACACCGTGATCCCCATGCTGCCTCCACCAAGAAGCTTATATCACAGGTCAGAGATGTTGTGCTATGATAGTATAAGGCCTACTGTATACATTCAATATTGAGTATGTACTTTGTATACGTCATGGCACTTTAAAAGGGTTGTCCACTTTCCAAACTTTTAGAAGAGTCTCTGACAATGAGCAGATCACAGAGCCCTAGCAGGACCCCTATCGGGCTGTTGTAAATCATGGTGTTTGTTTTGCCTGCAGCGCCACCACAGGGAAAGGGTCCTATCACAGAGGCCGACTACGGCCTGATAACTTAAGTAAACTGGACCTATTAGACAGCCCAATAATTGGGCAGTAAGGCCTGCATGGACATCGTTAGCAATGCCCAAACACCTGATACCATACCTCTCCGAGCTCCTGGTCTTCTCTCCTGTGCCTGATCAATATTGCAAACAAGCGTCAATCTGCTAGATCGGTGTTCGTTTACTGGACCTATTACATGGCCCAATAATCCTTAAGCAAGGGTTTCACAGACATCATTAGCGATGTCTGTGCAGCCCTTGCGCAAACAGTTTATACATTACCTCTCCTTGCTCCCGGTCTTCTCCTGTGCTCTGCATGCTTCCCGATCCCGCGGCTGCAGCATCAGAGCAGCCTGTCTGAATTGACAGGCCACTCAGCCAATCATTGGCCGGGACGCATGCAGAGTGCAGGAAAAGACCAGGAGCGTGGAGAGGTAATGTATTAACGGTTCAATCGTCAGCTGATGATTTTAGGTCTGGATCTAAAGAAACGTATCAGCCGATGTTTGTTTAATCAGCTGAATGTTGTGTCTATTACATGAGTAATTACGTGTAATAGTGCCCTTACTCTGGAAGAACCAACCTATTCGTGCACTACAGTGCATAGCCTGTCGCCATCTCTATCACTGTCTTCTGTGCTTCATGTCCACAGGTTAGATTTTTCAGATCAACCAGATTTAGCTGAATGGGTAAATGTTACTGGGCAGCAAATCCGAGTACTAAGAGAACTTACTGGAGACAAGAGCACAGGTGAGTGGACCGAACTATAGTTATGTTGGTGACTCCAGAGATATCTATCTATCTATCTCTGGAGTCATCATAAAATATATGTATGTGTGTTTGTGTGTGTGTGTATATATATATATATATATATATATATATATATATATATATATATATATATATATATATATATATATATATATACATATATACATATATATATATCTCAATGTTGTTATTACAGATGAAGCCGAGTCTTCCCAGCAAATCCCTGAAGGGTTCCGGCCTACTTTCCAACCAAAGTATGTATTATAAGTATGCTTTACTTGGCTAATCTAATTTTACTAAAACAATCTGATTCTTAGACAAGCAGAACTATTTACAAAGTTGCTTCAGCTCCTTATTTTATTTTCCAGGAACCCATACTCAGATAGCATTAAGGAGATGCTAACAACATTCGGAACAGCAACATATAAAGTCGGCCTCAACGTTCATCCCAATGAGCAGGACCCTCGCGTCCCAATCATGTGCTGGGAAAGCTGTGCATACACCATACAGACTATCGGTAAGAATAGATAAGTTATACATATCGACAATCATTTTGTCCTTGTTGGACTACAGCCAACACCATTTTGCTCTTTTTCAGAACGTATATTAACAGATGAAGAAAGACCTTTGTTTGGCAATCTACCGTGTCGGCAGGTAAGGAGGATTTCTAATGATAAAACTTGACACATCTGAGACCTTTTGGGTCCATTTACACAAAGATTATCTGACAGATTATCTGCCAAAGATTTGAAGCCAAAGCCAGGAATGGATTTGAAAAGAGGAGAAATCTCAGGATTTCCTTTATGACCTGGTCTCAGTTTATAGTCTATAGTTTATATAGTTTCTGGCTTCAAATCTTTGGCATATTATCTTTCTGTGTAAATGGACCCTTTCTTTAAAATTAGACATTGATCATTGGCTTCACTTGTAGCTTAAAACTCTGATGTTTGTGGAGATCTCTGATGTATCTGGAGATCTGTCTGTAGAGATGAGTGAACCTCGAGCATGTTCAGGATCAACCGAACCCGAACACTCTACATTTGATTACCTGTGGCTGAAGAAGTCTAAAGGGGTTGTTCACCAAAAAAAATATATACTTTGTTTAAATCAGCTGGTGCTAGAAAGTGACAGAGATTTGTAATTTACTTTTATTAAAAAATCTCAAGTCTTCCAGTACTTTTCAGCTGCTGTATGCGCTGCAGGAAGTAGTGTATTCTTTCCAGTCTGGAGAGCAGGAGAAGATTTCTATGGGGATTTGCTACTGCTCTGGACAGTTTCTGACATGGACAGAGGTGGCAGCAGAGAGCACTGTGTCAAACTGGAGAGAATACACCACTTCCTGCAGGACATACAGCAACTGATAAGTACTGGAAGACTGAAGATTTTTCAACAGAAATAAACCACACTTTCTGGCACCAGATAATTTAAAGGTTAAAAAAAAATGTTGATGAACAATCCCTTTAATGTAGCCCCAGAGAGTTCTGGAAAACATTGATACAGTCATAGGCCATAGGCTGTATCCACATTTTCCGGACTCCTTGGGGCTGCATCCAAGCTTCTCCAGCCACCGGTAATCGAATGCCGCACGCTCTGGTTCTCCCATTTCTAATTGTCTAACGATTTTGTTTGTTTGTAGGACGACTGCTTGAAATCCCTGACAAGGTTTTCGGCAGCACACTGGACCGTGTGTCTTATAGCAGTGGTGCAGAAACACTTTTCCCGGCTTTTCCAGTGTAAGTTGTTACACAATATTAACCTTTTGTTTTTCAGAGTGATAGTATGAACAAGTCTGAAAGCTAGCTTGTAAAAGAGTATCCTAAAAAACAAACTTTTTATATGAGAGACCCATTAAAAGTTTTTCAAGAACACAAGCCAGGAAGAAGTATGTGCTCCTGTCTTTGTGTCACATGACCTGGGTGGACTCCAATGCAAGTCTATAGGTTCATACAGGTCTCATAGATACAGAGAACTTTTCTATATAGTGGGCCACAAATAGCATCATGCGGAATACTTTTTTGTCAAATTGCTGACATATGTCATGTGACATGTCAAAAATTTTCCTTTATTGGGGTGTGTCAAAAATTGCTAGGACGAAGCAGGAGAAGCCTGCAGCTAAGCGCTTCTCTCCATGTCTGTCTTCCTAGTGCAGGATATGGGCTCCATAGACTTTCCAGCAATCAGTGGATTCTCAGCAACTAGACCCCAACCAATTAAGTGTTTCTCACTCATGTCAAAAGTTGTTTTTTTTTTTTTTTTTTTTTTAAATGACTGTAACATCTGACACAATGATATATAACTTATACAGTTATGTGATTTTATCCTCCTATACAGCAATTGTGCAACAAGAGGGCAGTGAAGAGGCCCCCAGTATACTTGACATTGACATGTTCCATTTAATGGTGAGTTTTTGAGTCATTTGGCAGCTCAATACTGTATTTTAGAGCATTTTTGTACCCGTTCATATAATTGTCATGGCTTTCCAGAATAAAGGGCCTCAGTTGTTGGTGTGACGTGCTGCTGTATGTCCTGCAGGAAATGCTGTATTCTTTCCAGTCTGGAGGGCAGGAGAGGTTTTCTATGGAGAGTTCCTACTGCTCTGGGCAGTTCTGGACATAGACAGAGGTGGCAGCAGAGAGCACTGTGTCACACTGGAAAGCATACACCACTTGCTGTATATGTATATATATATATATATATATATATATATATATATATATATATATATTATTTTGTTCTTTCTTTCGTTCTTTCTTTTTTTTTTAACCAGGTTAAACACTATACATTACTGAGTCATAGAGGTCATTCTTATGTGTGACTCTGTTTGTCTTGACAGGTCAGCTTGGTGCTCTCTTTTCCGGCAGTACAGTGCCAGGACTTTTCAGGGTACAGCCTGGGTATTGGGGACCTTCACCTTTTTCACTTAGTAACCATGGCGCATATCATTCAGATAGTGCTGACATCCAGGCCTGGTAAGTAGATTTCATAGTGAATGCACCATATTTATCTAGTATGAAGATTTTAGGATGTTTTCCCAAGTGGCAGTGTCACCATTCTATTCATTCTTTATGGGAACCAAAGAAGCAGCACATGAGTGACCTACTGCTCCATTTTAACTGTAGATTGGGGTCCCCATTCTCGAGATTGTGGGAGCCCCAGTGGGGTCAGACTTTTACCCTGGAATTGGTTTTCCCCTATTGGGATAATTTTGTCAGATTGGAATACAAGATTAGAGTTAAATTGTAGGGTTTCTGTAGGTTGAACTGGATAGACTTTTGTCTTTTGTCGACCTTATTAACTATGTTACACCACAAGCACAGAGAGGATAAGCGGCACCACAAACTCATAAGGGAATACGACCACTAGCGGGTAACTGCCGGATCCGTTATATCGGTGGTGCTAACTTTAAAAGTCCATAATAAATCCAGTAACAAAGAAAAAAGAAGTTGCACTCACCCAAAATGTCTTCTTAACCTTAATTTTCTGTTCTTAAACAACAGACATAGTGTGGATATATATTGAGCAGACGCTACGTGATCGGAGTGGTGACAGCTTGTTTCACGCTCTAAGGCGCTTCTACGGACCACTCTGTTCACGTAGCGTCCACTCAGTGTATGTCTGCACCATGTCCGTTGTTTAAGAATAGAAAATAAAGGTTAAGAAGACATCTTGGGTGAGTGCAACTTCTTTTTTCTTTGTTAGTGGACTTATTAACTATGTTACTATGACTGACATTTATTTTTTATAGCATTGTGCCACCTGGTGTGTGGAGGATACTCGTACTCAGTCATTCTGCTTGGCCTTGTCTTTGCATAGCAATCCTTTGTTTACGGCTGGCCAGCCAAGAGACATAGCTTTTTCTCAGGAACGGAGCAGAGCCCTATTACACGGGACGATTATCATGCAAAAATCGTTATATCGTTCGAATTTAAATGATAATCGTTCTGTGTAATTGCAGGCGACAATTGAAAAATCGTTCATATGTCGTTGTTGATATAGATCTGAACCTAAAATTATCGTTTATCGTTCGCTAATCGTTCGCTGTAATTCCATGTTCGTTCCCTCAAGTTCCGCATTTGTTCACTAATCGTTCAGTGTAATTGCACATTGTTCATTGTTTTTCTGGGATCAGAAGGAATAAACGATCATAGTAATCACATCTAACGACCATCGTTCTGTGTAATATGGTGAATGATTTCAGGTTAACAATAAATAATCTTGTTTGCGATCGTTTAGCGTTAGTCGTGTTATAGGACCCTAAGGAGCACAAAGAACACAGAAACAAAAAAAAATATTAAAGAGGGACTATAAGCAGGGTAGCTTCATCTCCCTATTGCACACAGAGAGCTGAGGATGAAGGTATGCCTGTTATATTCATACTCTGCGACATTCCCATATATCCAGCAAGGCCGTTTGGAGCGCTGCCCCGCCCCCGGAGCACTGGACCAACCCGCTCCACTGATAATCATTAGAAGGGGTTAGCCGGCCAAAGGTGGAACGTTACTGTGTGGGGCAGCGCTCCAAACGTCCTTACCGGAGACGTGATTACATTAAAACTGCATGGGAATGGCGCAGAGGATGAAGGTAGTAGACATACCTTCCTCCTCACCACCCCGTGCGCCATAGGGACATATCAGCAGGTTAGATTTGTCTAACCTGCTGATAGTTCCACTTAAAAATAAATAAATCTAGATGTATGTTATTAAGTGACTTACAGGATAAATCCTTTAATCATAGATGAAGATGGAATGGAACAGGAATGCCCAGATGGAGAGGAGGAACAAGCTGCATTAGCTCTGTATAGGACAATCTGCCAATGTACTGGAAGGTAAGAAGTTGCAGTATAAGTTGCCTCACATTGGGATTTGCTTTGTATTAGTCTTGTTACATGGTCATTTAATTATCGGGCCATAGAAAAGGGGTTCAGTTCCCTTTGGAACCCCTTTTCTTGCTTTGTGGATGAGCTGATGTTTTGTTGAAGAGGGAAGTGGTTGCTGCTTATTCTCCCTGCAGCAGCACTACACATAGGTAGAGCTCAAAGGTTCTTTGCCCTTTAACACCTTCCCTCCAGGTCCTCTTTTAGTTATTGTCAATAACTATACATTTGCCTTGACATTTTTTGTATTTTTTTTTTTATTTTTAAGCACAATGAAGAGGTGGTCCTCCGGTTGGCACCTGTATCGAGCAATAAAAACAGCAATCCTGCCCTTCCTGAGGTGTTCAGCTCTGTTTTTCCATTACCTGAATGGAGTCCCAGCACCTACAGAATTGCCAGGTAATGTTAGTAGTAGTAAAGGTCACATATCAGGGGAGACTGTTCAGAAGAACGGGGACTGTCAGTGGCGGATTGGTTGGGGAAGGTGTGACTGTGGCATAAGTATTATTTTAGGCTGTATCATCCCATTTCTATATGACTATTTTAAATCTTTTACAGAAGGTCCCATGGTTGGATCTCTGCAAAATGATCTTTTCTATAACTTTCTTTTAGTGAGTGGATTG
The DNA here is from genome assembly GCF_027789765.1 of Dendropsophus ebraccatus. Lineage (NCBI taxonomy): Eukaryota > Metazoa > Chordata > Amphibia > Anura > Hylidae > Dendropsophus > Dendropsophus ebraccatus. The sequence goes on along the minus strand of NC_091468.1, from coordinate 14,822,389 downwards.
AGCCAGATCGAGCATCTTTGCAGTTTTCTCTCATTGCCCAGCAACTTTATCAGCATTTTTCAACAAAATCCCCAAGTCACAGACACGCTCATTAACAGGTAATTGTAAAACTAATTGTCTAAGTAAGCTTGAGACTTAAAGGGACTTGAGACTTAGATTAAATAACCTGCTGATAGTCCCCTAGGGGGCACAAGGTGCTGAGGATGAAGGTACCTCTCTTACCCCTATCGTTAGCGCCGTTTCTATGCTGTTAGTTGCGAAATCCTGTGCCTGGCAAACGTTAGGCTTGTTGGGGGCGGGGCTACCCAAATACACAACCACCATTAGGAGGCGGGGCTACGGCCTCCTAATGGTGGTTCTGTATTATGTCCTGTATCACTACAGGTCTAACTACGTACAGTGTATGTATACAAACAATTTACATTAAAATCAATTAAAACAACCAAAACAATTGTTCATGTTAACAAGCTATTATTTTAGTCGACCAATGGCATACTGTCATCATCTTGGAGGAAAAAAAAGACCGCCATGTTTACATTTTTGGCTAATAGACAAAAGATCTGCGTTTTTTGTTTGGCCAGCTTTCAATTCAGGAAAGATCTTTCAACCACAAATCACCTTTTTTTTTTGTTAAGATCATCCAGGGGATTTTATAAGTTTATTCAAGGGTTGTTCAACTATGAAACTATTTTTTCCTATTGTAAATCCAAGATAAGAAAAACATAATTGTCTTTCTTGCAGAAACAGCACCACTCTTGTTCTCAGTTTGGGTGTGGTATTACAGCTTGGTTCCATTAAAGTAAATGGAGGCGAGATAAAATACACAGTTAGAGCACAGAGGTGGCTTTGTTTATGGAGGAAAGCCGATAAGTTTTTGTAACAACATTCTGCTAGCAGATGCCGGGTGACCTAAATATGGGATAGTCAGTGTTTGCCCTGAAGTAGCAGCCTACGTGATTTTGGATAATATTTGCGTATTGCAGATATGTTTAGTTGGAATCTGTTCTAATTGCAATTATTTTTTTCTAATTGTTAAAGCTGGTGTAAACACAAGGAGGTGATAAGGTTTCTAGATGCTGCCGAGCGAACAGCCATAAGGTAAGCGGGTAACACCTGACCCACTCCGTAGAGCCTTACTTGTTAAGAAATTATAGTGTAGGTCAGGTGATCCCTCGCAGTTGTCTACATGACAGGGTTGCACTTCATGTATGTTCATATAGGTGAACATAAATTTTACACTTCTGTTGGCTCTAGCCGCTGTTTGTTGTGGGTTTTGCTGTCGGTATGGGGTGATGTTGTTTGGGGATGTCTCGACCAACCACTGTCAGATAATTTTTGTGAAGATAGGGGTCAGGCTAAATGGAAGTTCACTGACCAACCCCTGTGTTCTGGGAGAGATAAGCCACAGCCAGAGCTCTCCCCCCCCCCCCCCCCCCCCCCCCCCACCAGAACACAGGAACACTCACCTAAGCTTGAACGTTGCTGTGTAAGGTTAGGTTCTTGGACGGGAGAGATAGCTGATGGCTGGACAGAGGAGGAATAAGAGAGCGATAAAATAATGTTGAGTACTAAGAATGAAAAAATGTAGTGTAAAGTATTATAATCAGTCCTATTTCTTCTAGTTATCCACGAGAATCCAACAAACTAATAGATCTGCCAGAAGATTACAGCAGTCTCATCAATCAGGCTTCTAATTTTTCGTAAGTACCATATTCTGAATAATCTACATTTGAGTTTTTGGTTATTCGAGAAGAGATTTATAACTTTCTGTATTTGATTTAGATGTCCAAAATCCGGAGGGGATAAGAGCAGAGCCCCCACTCTGTGTCTGGTGTGCGGTGCCATGCTGTGCTCTCAGAGTTACTGCTGCCAGACTGATCTGGATGGAGATGACGTGGGGGCCTGCACTGCACACACTTACACCTGTGGCTCAGGGATGGGGATCTTTCTCAGGTCAGTAGAATCCGTGGAACCTCCATCATGGAGACTGGAAATAGCAGAGTACCATTAAAGAGTCGGGGCCCTATAACATGGAGCAATAATTCTGATTGTTGTCTCTATCACACAGACTGATTTGGCCAATTATCAGTCTGTGTAATAAAGACAACAATCAGTCGATGAACACATGATAATGTATGAACAGTTTAGGTAACGTTTAGGAACGTATGGTAACGTATGAACTGTTTAGGGCTAGGGCTGCACGGATATCGCTAACAATGTCCGAGCAGCCCTTGCTAAATGATAATTGAGCTGTGTAATAGGCTCAGTAAACGAGCGCTGATCTAGTAGATTGGTGCTGATTTAGGGTGTGTTTAAACAGATTTATCTGAACGATTTTTTAAGCCAAAGCCAAGAATGGATTTGAAAAGACGAGAAATCTTTCCTTTATGACCTGTTTCTGTTTATAGTCTGTTTTGGGCTTTGGCTTCAAAGAGCTGTCAGATAAATCTCTCTGTATAAACACACCATTAGAGTCCATTTATACAGAGAGATTATCTGACAGATTATCTGCCAAAGATTTGAAGCCAAAGCCAGAAACAGACTATAAACAGAGATCAGGTCATAAAGGAAAGCCTGAGATTTTTCTCTTTTCAAATCCTTTCCTGGCTTTGGCTTCAAATCTTTGGCAGGTAATCTGTCAGATAATCTTTCCGTGTAAATGGACCCTTACATTATTGATCGGGCTGCCATTGGCCTGTGTAATAGGACCCTTAGACCTATATATGATGATGGAGCGATAGGACTGTTTATCATTCCACATGCAGCTCAGTGTACTGAATAAAGTTTTAAGAGCGACGTGTATAGAGTAACTATTCAAGCAAGCACTAGACATGACTTATTCTAATTGGCTCTAGATAGTACATTTGTGGTGATAAGTATAATATGAAGTGTGAATAAAATGAAAAAAGCCTGAGGTTTTTAACCCTTTGAGGACCAGGCCCAAAATGACCCAGTGGACCGCGCAAATTTTGATCTTAGTGTTTCCGTTTTTCCCTCCTCCCCTTCTAAGAGCTCTAGCACTTTCAGTTTTCTATCTACAAGGCCATGTAAGGGCTTATTTGTTACAGGAATAGTTGTACTTTGTAACGGCGTCTTTCATTTTACCATAACATGTATGATGGAATTCCAAATATATTATTTATGAAGATATAAATTGGTGAAATCGCAAAAAAGAATACAATATGGTAACGTTTGGGGGGTTCCTGTGTCTACGTAATGCACTATATGGTAAAAGCGACATGATACTATTATTCTATAGGTCAGCCCGAACACAACCATATGCAGGTTACACAGATTCTCTAATGTTATATATTTTTTTAAAATGAAATCCTTTTTTTTGGCAATTAATTATAAATAAAATGGGCCTATTGTGACGCTTATAACGTTTTTATTTTTTCACCTACGGGGCTGTATGGGGTGTCATTTTTTCCGCCATGATTTCTAGTTTTTATTAATACCATATTTGTGAAGATCGGACGTTTTGATCACTTTTTATTTTTTTTATATATATAATGTAACATAAAATCGGTAATCCGCGCACTTTTTTCCCTCTTTTCGTGTACGCCGTTTGCCGTTCGCAATGACACTTGTTATATTTTAATAGATCGGACAATTACGCACGCTACGGTATATTATATGTTTATTTTTATATGTTTTATTTATATAATGGAAAAGGGGGGTGATTTCAACTTTTATTGGGGGAGGGGTTTTGGGGTAGTGTGTTTAGTGTTTTTAACTTTTTTTTTTTTACACATTTGAAGTCCCTTTGGGGGACTTTTACATAGATTAGTTTGATTTCTACTCTGATGAATGCTATGCCATAGGCATAGCATTGATCAGTGTTATCGGCGATCTGCTCATTGAGCCTGCCTGTGCAGGCTCAGTGTAGCAGATCGCCGATCGGACCGCACGGAGGCAGGTGAGAGACCTCCGGCGGTCCGTTTTACAGATCGGGACCGATTGGTAAGTGACAGGGGACTCCCCCTGTCACTTACACTTAAACGCCGCGGTCGCGCCGCGGTCGCAGATTAAGGAGTTATTGACACGCGGCAGCGCGATCGCTGCAGCGTGTCATTACCGGTGAGGTCCCGGCTGCTCACTGCAGCCGGCCCCCACCTCCTATGAAGCGCGCTCCGCTCCGGCGCACGCTTCATAGCGGGAGAAACACCCAGGGCGTACAGTTACGCCCCTAGGTCGTCTGGGGACAGACTTCCATGGCGTAACTATACGCCCTGGGTCGTCTAAGGGTTAAGGTGTCTGTATACATTTAGATTTGTGTCACTTATCATGTGTTGTTGTTGCTGCAGAGTAAGAGAATGTCAGGTGCTCTTCTTGGCTGGTAAAACCAAGGGCTGTTTCTATCCTCCTCCCTATCTGGATGATTATGGAGAGACTGATCAAGGACTCCGGTACGTGGCATGGTTCACATCATCAATTATCATTGTACAAGTGTCAGTGAGCATAGATGAGAGATGGCAAAGTGCTGGGCTGCTTGCACCAAAGACACTGGTATAAGCACCACCAAATGAGCGGGTGCTCAAAGCTGACGTACCAAAACTGCATAGAAACACCAAAGAAGGAACCGTATGTCATAGAAACAATGGCACACCAAAAAGGTCAAAATTGAATAAACTTTATGAAACCGATATCAAATAGACGTCATAAACCTTATTACAAACACTTATAGTGCGTTTACACGAAACGATAATTGGCCCAATCGTACGATTAACGATGTCGGAGTAACGATTTTTTTTTTCATAACGATCAGCGTTTAGACGGTACAATATATCGTACAGAAAATCGTTTTGCGATCGCTTAAGCCTATCTCACACATTGGTTAAATTGGCGAACGACTGTTTACACGGAACGATCTGCGAATTTTTTGCGAACGACGATTTGAGAACATGTTGTAAGATCAAAATGAACGATTTCTCGTTCGTCGTTTGATCGTTCGCTGCGTTTACACGTACGATTATCGTTCGAATTCGATCGTTATCAGGCAAATTCGCACGATAATCGTTACGTGTAAACGCAGCATTAGGGCCCTATTATACGGGACGATTATCGTGCGAAAAATTGTTAAATCGTTTGAATTTCAACGATAATTGTTCTGTGTAATTGCAGGCAACGATCGAAAAATCGTTCGTGTGTTGTTGATTGAGATCTGAACTTAAAATTATCTTAACTCGTTCGCTAATCGTTCGCTGTAATTCCACGTTCGTTCGCTCAAGTTCCGCATTTTTTCACTAATCGTTCAGCGTAATTGCACATTGTTCATTGTTTTTCTGGGATCAGAAGGAATAAACGATCATAGTAACGATCGTATCTAACGATTATCGTTCTGTGTAATATAGTGAACAATTTCAGGTTAACAATAAACAATCTCGTTTGCAATCATTAATCAATAGTCGTTAATCGTTAAAAATCGCTCAGTGTAATAGGACCCTTAGAAAGGCAGAATGAATTGTGGCCCTTATGTCCCTACGCGTTTCATCCCGTATTGGGACTTCCTCAAGGGTCACCTATGAAGAAGTCCCAATACGGGATGAAACACGTAGGACCATACAGACGGCAATTCAATAAAAATTTAGTGTTTTTAATAGGGTTTGTGATGTCTATTGGATATCTGGTTAATAAAGTTTATTCTATGTCTTCATTTTTTGTTGTGCCATTGCTTCTATGACATACAATTTCTTCTTTGGTGTTTCTAAGTGCTGTTCTTTGCCGTCGTCTTTATTCTCTTGCCATACTTCATGCAACAGCGCACTCGGCACCCCTGTTCCCATGATGGACAGGAATCTCTGTGATCGAGGTAATATGTTGTCATCTTAGGAAAAAAACCTTTAATATATACTGAATTTTTTTGCCTCTATAGACGCGGAAATCCTCTTCACCTCTGTAAAGAGCGTTTCAAGAAGATCCAGAAGCTCTGGCAGCAGCACAGCATCACAGAGGAAATAGGACACGCACAGGAAGCAAATCAGACGCTGGCCGGCATCGAGTGGCAGCATTTATAATACAGGCACACCTTTTTCTTTTCCAGTCAGTCCTCTTCAGTTGTTTTTTTTTTTGTTTTTTTTTGTTTTTTTAGCACCCCTGTTTTCTAAAAAAAAAAAAAAAAAAGAAGAAAAAGCAGAAAAAAAAACCAAACCCTCCATTGTTACCTTTTCATCCATGACATAAACAGCGCAGATCTTTAATTTATATTTCATTGTCTAGTTCACGGAATAAAGCGGAATTTTCCTCAAACACTAAAAACGTCATATCTATGTCAGGTTTTCACAAGTTATTTTACCCTTCCGTTATAAGAAGCGGTAAAATCGGTAGGAGAAGGGACATCATCGTAGACGTTCTGTAGACTCGATAATGTACGGCCACCGATCCTGTCTATACGATATTGTCACTTTACTGGGGCTGTAATTTGCAGTCCTCTTTTGTTTTTTCTTTTTTTTTAAATCATATCTTTTGGCTTGAAGGGTAGAGATGAACGAATCTGCAGTAAGATTTGCTAAACCCAATGAATGAGCCATCGATTAGTCTCGATAAAGTCGTTCTGCTTTGTAAGTGTTCCATTCGATTCCCCAGAAAAGTCTGGAGAGACTGGTGGTCAATGAAGAATCGCAACACTTGCAAAAAATAAAAAATAGAAGCAACATTTTTTTTTTTAAGGCTAATGGTGCTTTTATACAGACAGATTTTTGAAGCCAAAGCCAGGAATGGATTTGAGAAGAGGAGAAATCCCAGTGTTTCCTTTCTGACCTGTTCCCTGCTTAGGCTAGGTTCACACTGCGTTTTCAGCATCCGTTTAACGGATCTGTTTTTTTTAACGGTCAAAAAAGTAGTGTCAACAGTACTTTATTGTGCGTAAAAAAAACGCATCCGTTTTGATCCATTTTTTTTTTTTTATAATGGAAGTCAGATCAAAAACGGATGCACATAAATGCATCCGTTTTTTTTTGCAAAAAACGGATCCGTTAAACGGATGCTGAAAACGCAGTGTGAACCTAGCCTTATAGTCTGTTCCTGGCTTAAAGGGCACTCCAGCAAAAATCTTTTTCTTTCAAATCAACTGTTGCCAGAAAGTTATATAGATTTGTAATTTACTTCTATTAAGAAATCTCAAGTCTTCCCATACTTATTAGCTGCTGTATGTCATGCAGGAAGTGGTGTTTTCTTTTCAGTCTGACACAGTGCTCTCTGCTGACATCTCTGGCCGAAACAGGAACTGTCCTGAGCAGAAGAGGTTTTCTATGTGGATTTATAGAAAACAGAGACCGAATTGCTGTCCATGCCAGAGATGTCAGCAGAGAGCACTGTGTCAGACTGAAAATAAAACATTTCCTCCAGAACATACAGCAGCTGATAAGTATGAGAAGACTTGAGATTTTTTTAATAGAAGTAAATTACAAATCTATATAACTTTCTGATCTCAGTTAATTTGGAATAAAAAGATTTTCGCTGGACAACCCCTTTAAAAAATCTGTTAGATAAATCTGTGATAAATATGTGATTTCATTCGGATTGAGTGAACCTTACTGTAAATGGGGGCTTTAGTTTGTGCAAATGTTATTCTTTGTATAATGAAAAAGTTATCCAGTTCCCCAGCATAATTTTTCTCATCCGTTTCCCACTTTTATTATGTCTACCTGCAGTCAGTAAATAGCCGTCATTGATGAAACCAGTCATGGGGAGAGAACGCACGATTGTTATCGACAAAGTAAACAATAAGGTTTACTATAGAATGAGATCTGTAATGAATAGATGTAGAAAGTATTATGGAGAATTTTATATATTTCCATGATACACAGAATAACCTTTATTTGCCAAAACTGGAATACCCCTTTATTGCTTTATAATATCCAAATAAGAGATTCACCATAGACAGGGGGCTTGCTTTAGGCTACTTCTGCATATAAATGACAAACTGGTTGTCCTATACCAGTGATCGCCAACCCGTGGCTCTCCAGCTGTTGCAAAACTACAATTCCCATCATGCCTGGACAGCCAAAGCTTCGCTTTGGCTGTCCAGGCATGATGGGAATTGTAGTTTTGCAACAGCTGGAGGGCCAAAAGTCTCTATACCTGTGTTATACAGCTATATGTGTTCAGCTACGTTTGACTGTATGGGCCCTATTCCACCGGACGATTTATCGCTTGCATAATCGTTAACGATTAACGATCTCAAATGACCGCTATTGCGAAAGACCTGAAAACGTTCACTCATTTCCATTGAACAATAATCGTTACTTATGATCGTAATTGCGATCGTTTTTCTTCGCTATTTATTTGCTATTGCGTTCGTATCTACTGCGAACGACCGAACGATGTCTTATTCAATGCGAACGTTTTGCGAACGTTTTGCGAATGAGCAACGATAAAAATAGGCCCAGGTCTTATAAAGCGATCAACGATTTCTCGTTCGGTTGTTAATCGTTAACTGCATTTCAACCGAACGATTATCGTTTAGATTTGAACGATTTAACGATAATCTGAACGATAATCGTCCAGTGGAATAGGGCCCTATAGGACACATCTTAGGATGTCACTTAAAAACCTTTGGAAAACTCATACCCCAACCAATCACTAGAACAAGCTGTTCCAGCTCTGTGCCACGTCCAGGATAGGCTCACAATGGGAAAAAAAAAATGGGTTATAGGCTCAGCCTGTAACCTCTTCCTGCTCGCTCGGTGGGATCCTGAATACAAAGACCTCCAACTAAAGAAAACTTTTAACATGTAAAATTATTCTTAAAGTGACACCTTCACTTTCTACATTAGGCTTGGCAGAAATACAGAGCTGCAATACAGCAGGAGAGCTGTAGGGGGCATAATATACACCTACCCCTATACTTTGCCTTAATGCCCATTGCCGCTGCACTTTAATTTCAGTTGCATGTGCGAATATTTTTTAATATCGCTATCATTGTACTTTTATTTTGCCTGTTTAATGGTAGAAAAAAATGGCTGCCATCATGCATTAGTCTTTGGGAAAGGTTGAGTGGCTCTATTTCTCTCTACTACCCCCGACAGCCCATTGACTGCATAAAGCCGCTGTGCTTTTCTTATCTTCTACAATCCTTTAAGTATCTCCTACAATCTCTTTAATACAGAAATATAGCTAAGCTTAAAAAATCATAGCTGCTTTCTTTCAGAAACAGCGCCACTCTTATCTTCATGTGGTGTTTGGTATTACAACTCTGCTCCATTTACTTTAGTATGACTGAGCTGCAATACCGCACACAAACGTAGGACAATAGTGGCGCTGTTTCGGTAAGAAATAAGCTGTTTTTTTTCTGATCATGAATAACCCCTTTTTAAAGTAGCACTGCATCCCCTTCCCCTCTAGGTGGTGCTACCTGTAATGCAAAGCAAGTGCGATGGAGCCAATATAATAGAGAAACATGCATAGCGCCACCTAGGAGGAAAAAACTGAAACCTAATGTAGTCTCCAGCTCACAGTGAGCAGTAGGCTACAATTTTTAGGCACTTCCACTGTTTCTTTTATCTTGTAGATTAAAGCCTTTAGTTGCCAAGGCCTCTACATGGCAAAGGAATAGGGCAGGATAAAATAGCTGCTTTTTTTCCCCCTCACAAAAACAGTGCCCCCCTTGTCCACAGGTTGTGTATGGTATTACAGCCAAGTTTCATTATTATAAATTGGGCTCAGCTACCATTTCTGATGCCACCTATGGCCAGGTGTATGCATTGACTACCCCTTTAAACACCTGCATATTGAGCTGCTGACCTTAGAACACGCCTTATATCGTTGACTACCAAGTAGTCTTACATTATAAATTTGTATTAAGAACATCTTAAACAGGGTCACTTCCCATAAGAAAGACATTGTTCCCCATCCTGTGCCCTCACCCCCATCTGTTGCAAAACTACAACTCCCATCATGCCTGGACAGCCGTTGGCTGTCCAGGCATGATGGGAGTTGTAGTTTTGCAACAGGTGTGGAGCTCACATGTTCTAGAACTCTCTATTTTTCTTCGGATCCTGCCCCTTCCCCATAGTTTTTCTTGCCAGGATATGTGGCACATTGGTAATATAGCTGTGAACGTTTGGATGATTTGTAGTCATGTAGTGGTGTGACTTGTAGATGGAGACGCCCCTCGATTAAACATGTCATTTTTTGTTTTGTTTTTTTGCTTAAAAGTACGTCCGACAGATTCAGCCATTTTGGTCAGACACGTGACTAAAATCAGCAGGCTTGCATTGGTAGCTGTTACGTTAGGAAGGGACAAAAGGAGGGACAGCAGTCAAAAAGATTGTGTAGGCTATTGGCGAGATTTCAGTCAAAACCCATTAGGGAAAGTTAAACGTTATATAAGGGGTCGTCCAGGCTTAGAAAAACATGGCCGATTTCTTCCAGAAACAGAGCCACTCTTGGCTTCCGTTTGGGTGTAGGGTTTGCAGCTCAGTCCCATTGCAGTGAATGGAGCTAAACTGTAATACCACACACAACCTGAGGACAGGGGTGGCGCTGTTTCTGAAGCAAGCAGTCATCTTTTCTAATCCTTGACTACCTCTTTTAACTATAGGCACTGGAGGACCTCAGAGCTCACGAAACTGTCTAAAATGAAAATTCTGTTGCCTGTTGCAGCCAATCAGACCACAGCTTTTGTTTTTCATTTTTTTTTCTTTTTAAAACTAAAGCTTGTGCTATGATTGGTTGCTAGGGAAATCGAGATTTACGGTGCTCTGTAAGATAAACTGTTGCCCATGGCAACCAGTCACAGCACAGTGCAAAAAGCTGCATGGTGATTGGTTGCTATGGGCAACAGTTGTTTTTTTCCATAAATTACTAGTCGTCGGTGCCCAAAGCAAGCAATAACAGCACAGCTTCTTTTTTCAGGACACACTATGGGCAGTGAAAACTGTAGCGTGATTGGTTGCTATGGAGGTTTTGTTTCCGTCTTTTAGTTTATCATTTACTGTCTTGCCCATAGCAACCAATCAAAGCACAGCTTTTAAAGCTGAGTGTTTGAAGCTGTGCCGTGACTGGTTGCTCTGGGCAACAGAGGTAGCTGATTTATGAAACAGCCAATCACAGTACAGCTTTCATTTTTCAAAATGAAAGCTACACCTCGGTTGCTATGGGCAACAAGGGAGTTTTTGTTTTGGGCAATTTCATAAGTAGTCTCTATTGATATTATTGGGAGTCCTGTAGAGTCTTCATAAGGCTGTCGTAGGAGAGCGCCCCCATCATTTTTACCAGATACCACCCTAAATTTCAGGTAGTCGGGCCACATTGTGTCCCCCCCTTTGATAAGTGGGTATAGGAGAACCTTTATATCACCTTTATATCAGTGGTCTCCAACCTGTGGATGTCCAGCTACTGTAAAATCACAGCTCCCAGCATACCTGGGCATGCTGGCAATTGTAGTTCGGTAACAGCTATGGATCCATAGATTGAAGATCTGTATTTTATGTGAATACCAAACATTTGCTGGACATAAGACTAATGGAGTTTTGCTGTCGTTCCTAAAAATTTGAGCGCAGACTCATAAGAAGTAGTTCTAGCACAAAATGGCCGCCTCACGGATGACACCTGTGCATTAACCCTTTAAGTCCCTTTAATTATTTTTTTTTTAAATAATTATTATTATTATTTAGCCCATTAACCTTCAGAGACTCACCCCCCCCCCCCCCTCCCCCAACGCCCTCCTCAGCATGTATTTATGTTTAATGTAGAAATATTCATGTAAAGATATGTATGAATGGAATTCAATTTGGAAAAGTTTTAATTCTTTAATATACATGAAATTCTTGTAATATTTGAATGTAACATATGTATAAAAAAAAATGAAAAAACACTCGACTTATCCAAAATAAATGCGTTAGCTGGTGCCGCTTCTCTTGTCCTCTTATTGACCGACCTCTTCTGTGTTCTGCTGACTTAGGATTTTACCGGCTCAGTCATGAAGTAGCCCAGATATGTCATCGCTAAGTCGGGGATTACCTGGATACTTGTATCATGGGCAGGTAGGACCGGAGCACAAAGGTGATTATCATATTAGGCTTCATAAGAACCAGGTAACGCTTACTCCACTCTTTAGGAGAATAGTGCAGAGTAGACACTTTGCTTGTAGTCAGGGGTCAGTGCCAAGTCTGCTGGGTGCATGGTGCTCTTGATGACAGGCAAAGGCATCCAGCATATACACCTGTGGCTTTCAGGCTGTTGCAAAGTTACGGCTTTCAGCATGCTGCACAGAGTTTAACTGCTCAGGCATGATGGGAGTTGTAGTTTTGCAGCAGTTGGGGAACTTCACCATAGACCAGGGAAGATTGTTGCAAAACTACATCATGTTTGGATATCCAGGCATGATAGGAGTTGTAGTTTTGCAGCATGTATCCTTCAGTGAATCACATACAGAATGAAGAGCCAAGTATAAAAGTGGTAAGGCTAGGTTCACACCGCGTTTTTGCAATCCGTTTTTGCAAAAAACTGATGCATTTGCGTGCATTCATTTTGATTCCATTGACTTCCATTATAAAAAAAAAAAACGGATCAAAAGGAATCCGTTTTTTTTTTGACGGACACAAAAATAGTGTCAGCTACGTTTTTGTGTCCGTTAAAAAAAAAAAAAAAGATCCGTTTTTTTTTTTTTTTACAATGGAAGTCAATGGAAAACAGATGCACATGTTGTTTTCATCCGTTTTTTTGCAAAAAAAAAACATAAAAAAACACAGTGTGTACCTAGCGTAAGGCTGCAAGCGCTGTTTAATATCTGGTCTGAACAGGGTGACCCCCATATAGCAGGAGTAGGGAACCTTGGCGCTCTAGCTGTTAAAAATAAGCTACAAATCCCATCATGCCTGGACTGCTAAAGCTTTAGCTTTGGCTGTCCAGACATGATGGGAGTTGTAGTTTTGCAGCAGTTGGGGAACTTCACCATAGACCAGGGAAGATTGTTGCAAAACTACATCATGTTTGGATATCCAGGCATGATAGGAGTTGTAGTTTTGCAGCATGTATCCTTCAGTGAATCACATACAGAATGAAGAGCCAAGTATAAAAGTGGTAAGGCTAGGTTCACACCGCGTTTTTGCAATCCGTTTTTGCAAAAAACTGATGCATTTGCGTGCATTCATTTTGATTCCATTGACTTCCATTATAAAAAAAAAAACGGATCAAAAGGAATCCGTTTTTTTTGACGGACACAAAAATAGTGTCAGCTACGTTTTTGTGTCCGTTAAAAAAAAAAAAAAAGATCCGTTTTTTTTTTTTACAATGGAAGTCAATGGAAAACAGATGCACATGTTGTTTTCATTCGTTTTTTTGCAAAAAAAAACATAAAAAAACGCAGTAAGGCTGCAAGCGCTGTTTAATATCTGGTCTGAACAGGGTGACCCCCATATAGCAGGAGTAGGGAACCTTGGCGCTCTAGCTGTTAAAAATAAACTACAAATCCCATCATGCCTGGACTGCTGAAGCTTTAGCTTTGGCTGTCCAGACATGATGGGAGTTGTAGTTTTGCAACAGCTGAAGGGCCGAAGGTTCCCTACTCCTACTATATAGTGACCATTGCATATAATGAACATGAAGCAGGTAAAGTACACCGGTCAAAATAAAAATTGCTGAGACCCTCACCCATCAGGGAAAATGAGCCAGGAGATGCGCCCACTAGTGCTCTTCACTTCCCCACTGTGAGTCATAGACTTGTGATGGATCCACCTGACAGGGATATTGAAGCCCCCACCAAGCGATAAAATTGGAGCAGAGCTGTACATGGCACTCTCAGCTCTCCGAGGGTCCAAAGCAGTGGTGACCAGTGTGTGGCCCTCCAACTGTTGCAGAACTAAGATTCCCATCATGCATGGACAGCTAAAGCTTTGGCTTTCCAGGCATGATGGCAATTGTAGTTCTTCAGCAGCTGGAGGGCCGCAGCTGAACCCCTACTGACTGAAACAACTTACATGTCTCTATGACCTGTAAAAAGTGTTATATGATATATAGTTATTATAAGATTTTGTGGTCGGCCCTCCAGGTGTTGCAGAACTACAATTCCCAACATGCTTTAGCTTTGGCTGTCCAGGTATGATGGGAATTGTAGTTTTGTAACAGCTGGAGGGCCGAAGGTTCCTCATCCCTGTTTTAGTGGGTGAGATAAATCAATACAATGATCGTAAATGGCATACACACAGGGCAATGTGCTGCAGCTTTTAGTGGATTCTTTCTTATTTTTTTTCTTCTTATGAAAATGACAACTGGATCCCCAAAGATGGCAGCAGTACTATTACAGCTCATCTTCTCATTTAAATGGAAAAAAATAAAATAAAAAAAATAAAATGCTCAAACAACTTTTCATATATTGCTGTCTATGGTGAGACTAACAATTCCTTCCATACTTGTTATTATGTATTCAGTCTCCTTCTCCCAATTCTGACCTGCTGCTTTCTGTTGAAAACACAAAAGAACTGTGTGTGAGCTTTTCTCTGTGTCTCTCCCTCCTCCCCCCTCCCTTCTGAAACTGCCAATGTAAACAAGTCTCTGGCATTCTTTATCTGCAACTTTGTAGCTTCTTTGTAATGCCGGGAGGGTTAGTCTGAGATCACATTGGTGATGAATAGAAATGAGCGAACCGGGTTCGAGTCCATCCGAACCTGAACGATCAGCATTTGATTAGCGGTGGCTGCTCACCTTGAATAAAGCCCTAAGGCTATGTGGAAATCATGGATATAGTCATTGGCTGTATCCATGTTTTCCAGACAACCTTAGAGCTTTATCCAAGTTCAGCAGCCCCAGCTAATCAAATGCTGATCGTTCTGGGTTCAGATGGACTCGAACCCGGTTCGCTCATTTCTAGTGATGGAGTTACAGCAATTATACCATCCTGACATTACAAAGTTGCACATAGGGACTTGTTTACATCAGCTGTCTCAGAAGGGAGGAGGGGGAAACAGAGAGAAAGGATCACTCACAGCTTTTTGTGTCTTCAGCAAGAAGCAGCAGCTCAGAACTGGAGGAAGGAGAGTGAATAGATAATAAGTATGGAAGGAATTGTTAACCTTACCATGGACAGCGACATATAAAGAGTTATGTTTGAATGGAATACCCTTTTTGCATTTTGACTGCTCTCCACAGGTGTAAAGGGTAAATGTTACAGCTTTCATTACTTATTTTATATTATGCGGTTCAGGGAAGAAAAAGAGTGCTGCACCTCACACCTATGGCTGATACTAGTGCCGCTAGGCTAAATAAAAAACACATCAGAATTTTGTGTATGAATTGATCAAGCCATACTGCCCCATGTACCTCGTGCCGGTATCTGATACACATGGGTCCCTACACTAAGTCCACACCGTGCCAGTCAGTGGCCACCAACCCCGCAGGCGTGCACAGCCAGGGAACGGGGGCCATGGGACGGCCCTGCGACCCCCATGCCACAGGACCAGACCCTTCTCCGCCGGCGGTGCTGGCCGGGTTCTGTTGTGGTGTTTTTGGGTCTGATCCTGTGGCATGGGGGTCGCAGGGCCGTCCCATGGCCCCCGTTCCCTGGCTGTGCACGCCTGCGGGGTTGGTGGCCACTGACTGGCACGGTGTGGACTTAGTGTAGGGACCCATGTGTATCAGATACCGGCACGAGGTACATGGGGCAGTATGGCTTGATCAATTCATACACAAAATTCTGATGTGTTTTTTATTTTAGCCTAGCGGCACTAGTATCAGCGATAGGTGTGAGGTGCAGCACTCTGTTTCTTCCCTGAACCGTTATTTTATATTATACCTCATGCTGCTTGTTCTGGTAAAAAGTAGTTTTTATCACCTGTGGATTGGTATATGGGGGCGGGGCCTCGCGGCCTTTGTGCAACATCGCTCCGCCCCTAGCACTACTTAGCCCTGGCCTATGTGGTGATGTCACGGATAGGGGCGGGGCTAAGTGGCGCAAATGCCTCAAGGCCCTGCCCACATATACCAATCCACACGGGATAAAAACGACTTTTTACCAGAACAAGCACCATGAGGTGTGTAATAAAATAAGTAATGAGAGCTGTAACATATACCCTTTACACCTGTGGAGAGCAGTCAAAATGCAAATAGGGGGTGACAGTGTCACTTTCAGGCTAAAAAAAAAAAAAAATCAGAAGGGAATTTTTCAAGCAGTTCCTTCTGTTGTGTGACATAACTTTCAAAACATTTTGACCAATGGCGATTTGTTTAAAAAAATTGTGACTTTTAAGATTTTATACTCTACACGTCAGCTACTGCCTGGCTTTCAAGTCTTCTCAAGGTAGTCCTTGCTCGGATAGTCTATTTCATCAATTGTGACTTTTTAAAATATTTCTGACACCTTTGTCTCTTGTCCCGCTGCTGCGAGAAGGCCAGTTATGCACAAGCACACACCATGACTGTTATCATCACTTACTATAAAAGCTTACCTGAGACACCATGCCCATGAGATGTGATCACTTACAGGCCTGAATCCTGAGGCTGCTGTAGAGTCTCTCAACTCTTAAGAACTTATGTCTGCAAATTACCATCCAGACCCTTGTCCCCTAACATACACCAACAACATTTTCTAGGGAACAAGTAAATAAAAGTGGTCCCTCCAATGTGTGTGCTCTGTATGAGGAGAGGGGGAGAGAGCTGCTACCAGAGATCTCTGCAATTGGCTTATCTCCTCTGTGATCAGGGTGTACTGAAATCCATCTTGCCCAGTCCTGACACGTGCCAACCTTCCCGCCCCTACCATGCTGGTTTTCTCTTCCAATTTACACATGTACACAACTCCCATTAATGTCAATAGGCATTTAAGGGGTACTTAAGTGAAAATCTTTTTCTTTCAAATTAACTGGCGTCAGAAAGTTATATAGATTTGTAATTAACTTCTATTTAAAAATTTCCAGTCCTCCAGTACTTAGCCGCTGTATGTCATGCAGGAAGTGATGTATTCTTTCAAGTCTGACACAGTGCTCTCTGCTGCCACCTCTGTCCATGTCAGGAACTGTCCAGAGCAGTAGCCAATCCCCATAGAAACCTCTCCTGCTCAGGACAGTTCCTGACATGGACAGAGGTGGCAACAGAGAGTACTGTGTCAGACTGAAAAGAATATACCACTTCCCGCTGGGCATACAGCAGCTGATAAGTACTGGAAGATGAGATTTTTAAATAGAAATTACAAATCAATCTAACTTTCTGACACGAGTTGATTTGAAATAAAAAGAGTGTTTTACCGGAGTACCCCTTTAAGCAAATTGCTCTGCTCTTTTCAGGGGCTACGAACAGGCCAGTGGGGGCTGGTTGGATATGAGTGTTTTAGGAGAAATCTATCTAAATGAGGGATTGGTAACCTTCAGCCATTTCAAAACTACAATTCACTACACTATTGTAGTTTTGCAACAGCTAGACGGCCGAAGGTTCCCCATCCCTCAGTGTATATGTCCTTGCTTTCTATTGTTGCCCTTGTATAGTAAAATCGAATCCAATCTGAAAACCCTGACAACTGATGGTTATGACACATTGGCCTCTTGTAGTTACACCCAGCAACCTGTAGGGGGAGAATGTTGATTACAAACAGCACAGGTTCCATTGAGTTGCAGTCAACTCTATTTACCATTGGTACTCGTTTTTATTGTTGTCACTAAAACTGTATACAGCCTGCATTGGCATGAACATGTGATTGGGGTCAGACGGGCCTTTACTAAAGTTATATTGACATTTTATAAAAAAATTTTGTCTGTGACATTTTCAATGTTAAGCTTGTCACTCTGCAATTCTAAAAATATACAAGCAAATTTACCCGTGATTACCCAGAAGCCCTTGGTAGCCTATTGGAGTCGTGGACCCTGACCCGCTCCCAGAGCGTTGTGTGACACTTAGGTCATAATGGCTAACACGTTTCAAGCCTAGAGCGACTTTCACAGTCGTGTCTGCTTATATGCGAGCACCTCTACGTAACGCATCAAAAGATCCAGGTTATGGGGGTCAGGGGTCATTTACACCAGGGGCAGAGAACCTTGTCTCTCTAGCCATTGCAAAACTACAACTCCCATCTAGAACTTTCACATCGCATCTTCTTATATGCGAGCACCTCTATGTAACGCATCAAAAGATCCAGGTTATGGGGGTCAGGGGTCATTTACACCAGGGACAGAGAACCTTGGCTCTCTAGCCGTTGCAAAACTACAACTCCCATCTAGAACTTTCACATCGCATCATCTTATATGCGAGCACCTCTATGTAACGCATCAAAAGATCCAGGTTATGGGGGTCAGGGGTCATTTACACCAGGGGTACGGAACCTTGGCTCTCCAGCTGTTGCAAAACTACAACTCCCAACATGCCTGAAAAGCCAAAGCTTTAGCTTTGGCTGTCCAGGCATAATGGGAATTGTAGTTTTGCAACAGCTGGAGAGCCAAGGTTATATACCCCTGATTTACGCAAACCAGTTCTATCAGCCAACTATACATTCTACCAACATCTCACTTCTTGTCTCAAGTCCCTCCATGAGCCCTTTCTATAGGTATATGTTATATAAATGTACAGTACAGCAAGCCTTCCTCTCAGCCTGTTACTATGAGAATTCCTTATCACTGTATATTATATATGTGCATCAATTTACAGCTCCAATCCCTGTATGGAAGATTAAGCAAAATCAATAATAATATAGTGTGTGTTCCATATACACACACATCCTATCTGTATACATTTATAGGATATATCTGGTCATTCAATATATAGGATTGCATTAGGAATTCAAATCTATAAAAATTTGGGGGTTTGCACATTTTTTTTCCCTTCAGAGTGATAATTTTCACATTTGAAAAGACGACTTGTTCAGAGAGTCCTGTGTGAGTCCTGGCGTTCAGCTGACGGTGGCCACTGTCGGGTTCTTGTCACCTTCGTCGCTTTGCACTTGGTTCATCTTACCCAGACTTTTCAGGAGTCCCAAGAAAGATGAGGCAGTCTCTTTCAGGCTTTTCTCCAGCAGATAGCCCTCGCTTTCACACTCTGGATCTTCGGGATTTGTGATGTTCTCTAAGGAGGTGTGCAAGTAACGCAGCCCGATCATGTCGGCCATCTGTGGAATAATACAAGGGTGTATGAGTAAACCAGGAGAGATATTGTAGGATATAAAGACATAGGGGGTTTGGAACGGTTGCAGGTTACAGAGGGAACCACAGAGGAGGTAAAGTATTTTATTTTTTAATAGTACAAGCGATTTTAAGCAACTCTGTAATAGGTTTTATTAGGCAAAAAAAAAAAGCCTCTTTCTGTACTCAAAAAGCTGTTTCCCAGCCCCCCTCCCCCCTGCTGAGACCATTATAGCCTATGGAGGGGGGGGTGAGTGAGCAGAGAAGCAGCTGTGCAGTTTGGAGACTGTCTTGGCACTTAAAACACTGGATTCAGAAGCCAGAAATGTCAGTGCTGGTCTGGGAGCTTGGTGAGAGAAGATTGCAGAATGTTGTGCTGTGCATGGCTGTCTTTTCTCCTCTCCGTGCTCACTCACCACCTTGACCCCTCCCCTCTCCATAGAACATAATGGACACAGAAATCTTGCTTCTGAAGTAATTGCTTGTACTTTTGATAGTTATTGATTTCTGAAAAATTACATTTAAATGACAGTTACACTTGAAGCTGCACGAACAATGTGCTTTGATTGGTGAACTGATTGGTCCACAAATAAAAAAAAAAAAAAAAATGCATGTAAAAGAGGCAACACAAATGCAAAGTGTGAACACAATCTTAAAGGGCTTATCCAGGATTAGAAAAAGCACCACCCCTGTCCTCATGGTTTGTGTGGTATTACAATTCATCCCCATTTACTTCAGTGGAAATGATCTGCAAAACCCCACACCCAAACTAAGAACAGGAAAGGTGCTGTTTCTGGAAGAAAGCGGACATGTTTTTCTAAGTCTGGACAACCCCTTTAAATTGATGTCATTATTTTATGGTGACATAAAGGGAACCTGTCCCTACGTTTATGCTGCCTTAAATAAGGGCTGCATAAGCTAATGACAGAAATGCTGAACAGAGTGGTGTATTACTTACATCGTTCTGTTCAGCTGTTCTCGTGGTATGCAGGATAATGGGTTTTCTGCCATGCCACTAACTGTGCCCTCCAGCAGATGATTGACAGCTGTCTGCCTATACATAGTATAGATAGACAACTAGCAATCAGTGGCTGGTGGACAGAAGAAGTTGGTGCTCATGAATATCAAGGGCTACTGAGCACCTGCACATAATAGAGAGGACTAGAATGCAGTGCTCAAAGTCCTTATTGTTCAGGAGAATATCTCTGGACAGAACAATGTAAGTGATGTTCAGCTTCTCTGTCACTAGTTTGTTACCATTAGATAGGTCAGCATAAATCTACTGACAGTCTCTTTAAGGAAGACCAGAAGTCTGTGTGGATCCCCAGTTTAGGACACACCAAAAACAAAAACACTGCAACAAGGAAAAAAAATAAAGGAAAAACTATTTTCTTCAGCCATTTCTACTTTTGGTACATGCTTACAGACTATTATCGGGCTATTATTTGAGCTGAAAAAAGGGCCCGAAATGCTGTGTGTGAACACAGACTAAGTGTAAGGGCCCTATTCCACCGGACGATTATCGTTCAGATTATCGTTAAATCGTTCAAATCTAAACGATAATCGTTCAGTTGAAATGCAGTAACGATTAACGACCGAACGAGAAATCGTTGATCGCTTTATAAGACCTGGACCTATTTTTATCGTTGCTCGTTCGCAAAACGTTCGCAAATCGTTCGCATTGAATAAGACATTGTTCGGTCGTTCGCAATAGATACGAACGCAATAGCGAAGAAATACGGAAGAAGAAACGATCGCAATTACGATCATAAGTAACGATTATCGTTCCATGGAAATGAGTGAACGTTTTCAGGTCTTTCGCAATAGCGGTCGTTTGAGATCGTTAATCGTTAACGATTATGCTAACGATAATCGTCCGGTGGAATAGGGCCCTAACTCTTATATCAAAAGATTTTTTAAATTCTTTTATCGAGTCAGGAGTATGAGTACACATACATGGACTATATTACTACAGATGACACGGGGAAAGACTCCACTATAGAGCTTCCCCGTCTGTACCGTACGTGTTTCATGGAAGGTGGAATTAAGCCCTTAAACAAACAGACCACTGATTTGAAAGGGTGCTGTGTAATACGTAATATTGCCTATGGTGGCGCTGCTGGGAAGCTAAGCACTTACTTCCAGATTTCCCTACAGACTGCAGCTGATCGCCAGAGGTCTCAGCAAGGAGAGTGATCAGCTGACAGACAAGGAACCCTTCTAACAAGTAGGAATTGTCCAAAGTGGACAATCCCTTCAAGCTGTATTAAAATAAAATACTGTATTTTCCGGCGTATAAGACGACCCCTGAATTTTAAGAAGATTGTCAGGGGTTCACCTTATACGCCGGAAAATGTTAACCCCTGCCTGACCACAGCCCTGCTTCGGTCAGGCAGGGGTTAACTGCAGCTAAATTAAAAAATAAACATTTAACTCACCTGGGGCCTGTTCCTGGCCTCCGCGCGCCTCCCGTACCGTTCCAGCACAGGCAGAGTGACGTACAGTACCGGAGACGGAGATCGCTTAACCTCTCCTGGGCAGCCGAGCGTCTTTATCAGAGAGGCTCGGAGACGCTCGGCTGCCAGGAGAGCTTCGGGAGAATGAGAGAGGCGCCGGAAGTTCCCGAAGCCTTTTTGGGCCCTATTCCAACGGACGATTATCGTTTGCATAATCGTTAACGATCTCAAACTACCGCTATTGCAAAAGACCTGAAAACATTCACTCATTTCAATGGAACGATAATCGTTACTTATGATCGTATTTGCGATAGTTTTTTCTTCGCTATTGCGTTCGTATCTACTGCGAACGACCGAACGATGTCTTATTCAATGCGAACGTTTTGTGAACGAGCAACGATAAAAATAGATCCAAGTCTTATAAAGCGATCAACGATTTCTCGTTCGGTCGTTAATCGTTAACTGCATTTCAACCGAACGATTATCGTTTAGATTTGAATGATTTAACGATAATCATCTGGTGGAATAGGGCCCTTTAGTTCTCCCGAAGCTCTCCTGGCAGCCGAGCCTCTCCGATAAGACGCTCGGCTGCCCGTCTCCGGTACTGTACGTCACACTGCCTGCGCCGGGACGGTACGGGCCCTAGGTGAGTTAAATGTTTGTTTGTTTTTTATAGTGGTCGCCCCATACAGTGGGGATGCGGCCATTTTTATGCCCCCCAACCGTATGGGGCGACCATAACCTGCGTATAAGCAACCCCCAACTTCTAAGATTTTTCGGGGTTAAAAAGTCGTCTTATACGCCGGAAAATACGGTATATAAAAAAAAATAGCTTCACAATCACACATTAACATTTACCACTAAACAATTCCGCTTTACCTCGAGTAGCCAGACAAGTAAGACCAGGGCCCCCATGGAGCTCATCATGCTGGTGTAGTAGGTCAGCAGAGCTTCCTTGCAGCCCCGGGTCCATAGGTTCAGCTCTTCCGTCTGATGGTCGTAGCTGTAATGGGCGGAGTTATTGGTCACCTGCATCTGGATGCATGGCCGGGGGGAGCTGGGGTTGCAGCAGCTGAAGGGAACTCCATCAATCAAGTATTTGCCGTCCACGTTACTCTTAATCCGACTAGAAGTAAAAAAAATATATACATATGAAAATATATCACAATGATATTATATGATAGATGAGAGTATATAACCCTCCACTCCAATTATGATATAACCACGGCTATGCTTTCCTACACCCTGGTGACTGTAGGTCTTTAAAGGGGCAGCTCAGCAAAAAAAAAAAATTCTTTCAAATCAACTAGTGTCAGAAAGTGCCAAAGATCTGTAATTCTATTAAAAAATCTCCAGTCTTTCAGTACTTTTCAGCTGCTGTATGTCCTGCAGGAAGTGGTGTATTCTCTCCAATCTGACACTGCGCTCTCTGCTGCCACCTCTGCCCATATCAGGAACTGTCCAGAGCAGCAGCAAATCCCCATAGAAAACCTCTCCTGCTCTCCAGACTGGAAAGAATACACCACTTCCTGCAGGACATACAGCGGCTGATAAGAACTAGAAGACAAGATATTTTACAAATCACTGGTACTTTATGGCACTATTTGATTTGGAAGTTGTTTTTTTTCTTTGCTGAACTACCCTTTTAACCTGTGGCCCTCCAGGTAATGCAAAACTGCAACTCCCAGCATGCCCAGACAGCCAACAGCATGCTGGGAATTGTAGTTTTGTAACAGCTGGAAGGCACTTAATGGCCTAGTTGACATATGTTCCCTTTAGTGACTCATAGCTTAGTATCCTGAGCCTGGTGTCCTGTAGACTTAGTGTTGTGTATATGATGACGCTTTGGCTTAACCCACATCCATAGTGATCTGGTGGATAATGTCAAGGCCTTGGTGTCCATTGGTCACTTACCTCTTCCTTATGACCCTATTCATTTAGAACAGGGATGAGGAACCTTGGGCTCTCCAGCTGTTGCAAAACTACAATTCACATCATGCCTGGATAGCTAAAGCCCGATGGGAATTGTAGTTTTGCAACAGCTAGAGGGCTGAAGGTTCCCCACCCCTGATTTAGAATAAACAAATGAATAAATAAACAACTGGTGCCAGCAAATTCCAGATATTTGTAATTTACTTCTATTAAAAAGTCTTCCAGTACTTATGAGTGCTGTATGTCCTGCAGGAAGTGGTGTATTCTCTCCAGTCTGACACAGTGCTCTCTGCTGCCACCTCTGTCCATTTCAGGAACTGTCCACAGCAGCAGTTGATCATGGGATCAAAACTTTTGACATGTCCCTGTGACGTTGTGTGACCAGGAATCCCTGTCATGCGGCTCCATCACTCCTCCACGTACATGGATTTGTGTGTGACAAGAGACCATGACCACACATTCACAAAAGGTCCTCCCTGGATGAACTATGCGCTGTAATCACACAATTCAAGGGACAAAATACATTTCAGAGACAAAGAAGCATTGTAGGTATGATATTTTACAATTCCCTGTTGACTCCCACCTGATATTTGGACTTTTCACCACGTTTATTATGCATTTTAGACACTTTTCTAATAAGTACAAAAGGGGGTCATGGCTTATGCCAATAAGGGGCATGGTCTAAGTTCTACAAAAAAAAAAAAAAAAAAAACATTGATCGGAATCTGGCTGAAAATTCTGGTGGACTTCAAGCAAATCATAGTAGGCAGTCTTTAATCTTAATCAGGACTGGGCTAATTTTGGCCTTAAGGACCAGAACCCATTTTTTAAATCTGACCTGTCTCACATTATGTGGTTATAGCTCCATGATGCTATAATTTATCCATGTCATTCTGAGATTGTTCTTGTGTGACATTTTGTACTTTAGGTTAGTAGTAAATTTTGGCCAATATCCTTATTTTTATCCTTAAAATTTTCTGCAGTCACCATGCGGGTAAAGGGGTACTTTTTTAGGCATGGTTAGGGAGGGGGTAGATAAAAACAATGATATCCACTTACCTTCCTTCCTCCAGTGCTGGGTCCTGCATCCTACAGTTCTGGTTCCCGGTCTCCCGCTGCTACGTGGTCTTAGATGGGGCTTCGAGCATGATGGCAGGACCGCTTAGCTATTTAGCGGGTGTTGTGGTGAGTGGGCCTAAGATATTACATCTCTAAGCTCTGAGACCAGAACTGCAGGATGCGGGCCCCAGCGCTGGAGGCGGAGAGGTAAGTGGATGTCATTGTTTTCATCCACCCCCTTCCCAGCAATACTAAAAAGAGAACCCCCCCCCCCACACACACACACACCCGGAGTATCCCTCTAAATTATCAGATAATTTTATTGCCAGCGTCGTTACTAAGTAAGTTTTTTTTTTTGCATTGGGGGACTTTAGAATTATGTTATGGGGATTACGTATTTTACTTTATTTACGTGGCATTTTACTGTCTCACTAGGGGACCGTAACCGCAGAAAAATTTAAAGTTAGAAACATTTAAAACTTGCCATTTTTTCATTAAATGGGAGCATTTTGCACAAGAAAATCGTAAAGGCTATTGCCCAAAATTTACCACAAACCTAAAGTACTAGATGTCACAAGTAAACATTCTCAGAATCAAAGTTAGCCCAGTCCTAAAAAAGTTAAAAGACTGTCTATTCGTAGTTTTTTATTCTTTTTTCGCGAGTCCGAGGAGCGTGCTTTCACCCAAGTGCACAAAAAGGTGCAGACGTGCCACACAAAAAAGTGCAACAAGGATGCGGTCTATCGCAAGCCCACTCTTACAAGAGATGGGCCCCCAACCCATCACATTCCCTCCCCCTCCGGGCCAGAAGGCACCTGCGAGGGTTCAGGACAAATATCCTCTCACTGCCGAAGCAGAGAGAGCACCAATGCCACTCACGCCAACCACCCAAGCGTCAGCCCAGGCGTTCGCCGATAAGCAGCCAACAAACGGTATGGCTCCCGAAGGAGAACCTGGGTTGCAGGGAGGCAAGGAACCTGATGGCCACACATGCCTCCCCTAGACCTCCAGGGGGACACCCAAAAGGGCAACCACAACCTGAAAATCCTTGTGACAAAACACACGTGCAAAGTGAACACACAGTGACATAAAAAATAAATAAGATGTGCATCATGTATAACAGCCCAGACATCTGGCCGCATCTATAAAAATTTCTCATTGCTCTCAACAGCCGGAGACTGGAAAGCAAGAGGTTAGTGTGCTCAAAGAGGTGAAAGTGAAGCGCCGTGCAGTGCAGTGCTTTCACTCAGTGGGATCCCACCCCCAGTGAGTATCAGCACCCTGAGGTCACCACCCAGGGCAGTTTACACCAGCTATTATATGCTTAAAGTCTACCAGAATTTTCAGCCAGATTCTAATGTCTGTGCATCCAGGTCGCGGGATCCCTTACAGCTGTGGCGTGACTAGTTGTACATGGGGGAGGTGATATCCAGTAGGGACAGGAGATAAGTGCACATGGTGGCAATAACCCTTTAAGCAGGTCTAAGCTTGGTGGATATGGCAACACATACACAGGTTGGCGCTTGGTGGTTCTCAAGTAGACGTCTCCAACAGTTTGTATTATAACAACCTTGTTGCAAGCTGCAAATCACTACATCTTCCATAATCCAAGGAGTTCCCAGGTAGGTTTCTTTCCCCTTGTAGAAAGCTTAGCACTGTATGGCAGTTCTAGCGCTCATAGCAGAAATAACTTGTCAAGTTGCGCCCCTCTTAGAGGACCTGGCCAAAGTCAGGCCCTGGCTTAGCTTCTCCAGAGACTTGTCTTCTGTGCTCTCTATCACACTAAATCTAGACGGGAACTAACTAAGTCCTCCCACCAGGAGCTAGGTCCTAACCTAATGGATGTAGCTAACCCTGGCTGTGATTGGTGGGTTGCATGTGTGCAGAGCAGAGAGCGAAGGAGATAGATTAGAGAAAGGAGGGAAAGCACCTGCACCTGTGAGTGGCCAAAAAGGCAACATATGACACATAACAGTTAACCCCTGAAAGACTTCTGCTATGCAAAGGACAGGTTACACAGAAACACAGTAGTGACATCTAGTGGGAAAAGTACAGCAGACACCTGATCCCACTTGTGTGAGCCTGAGAGAGTTACTTTACTCAGGTGCAACCGAACTTAGGGCCCCGTACTGGGTCACTACAGATAGATACTGTCTTTGCTGTGCAAAGCAGATGCAGTTCAAGCCAGTGGTGGGCAGATACTACTTGCAGGTGCAGGTACCCAGCAGTTAATTCTGAGGTGCAATGAATGATGGGAGATGTAGGTTCCCAGCCGCGTGCCATGATGTAAGACTGGGATAATTTGTACAAATTTTAGTCTGGGGCTAGACAAGTGGGAAGAGTGTCACCTTTATGCGCACCTTTATGTTTTTTGTGCATTTTATTTTTTTATGGGATTGCTGGATTTCCCCTTTAAGGGGAATGTCCAGGATTAAAAAAAAAAAAAAAAAAAAACACCACTTCTTGTGTGCGATATCACAGTTGAACACCATGAAAGGGGTTCCGCTTTCTTCCAGAAACAGTGCCTCTCCTGTCTTAAGTTTGGATGAGGGGTATTGCAGCTTGTTTCCATTGAAGTAAATGGAGCTGAATTGTAATACCACACACAACCTAAGGACCGGGGGGGTGCTGTTTTTGCAAGAAAGTAGCTGTGCTTTTTCTAATCCTGCATAACAGCAGGTTAGAAAACTGGGGATGCTGAGGATGAAGGTCATTTTCTTACCTTAATCCTCTGCGCTGGATGAATATTCATAAGGAGACATCAGGCGGACAGAGGTGGATCAGTGTGCTGTAGTCCTGCCCCCAGTGCACCAACCCCTATAATATACTTATTACTAAAACTGGAGATTTAAAGGGTAAGATTTAAAGGTGATGGTTAGAAAATTGCCCCCATTCTTAGCATCCCTTAAGGTAAAATAACAGCAGTTTAGTGTCTTTTAGGCTGCTGTTAGTTTCCCTGTAAAGGGAATCTGTCAGCTACAATTCAGGTTCCAAAGTGCTGACACTGTTAGATGCTGTTAGGACAAGGAGACACATGGTACCCTTCACATATCTGTCTGTGCTTCCAGAACATAGAAAAATGCTTTTATTCTTAAGTACAAAGTGTCAAAGAGGCGTTCCCGAGCTCCTGAAGTGCAGAAAGCTGTAACATCTCCTCCTCCCACCCCTGACCCTGCTTTGGACCCTGCTTTCTGGTGTCAACCAAGCCGCGAGGGAGAGATGAGACATTCCAGCTTGCAGCTATTCAGGAGCTTGGGAAAGCATCTTTGACTCCTTGCACTAGAGAATAAAAGCCTGCTCTGCCATTCATTCTGTTATACAACTTTGTAATGTGTGTTAATCAAGCAGAAAAAGTAAATGGTTGCACTACCCCTTTAAGGCTTGAAGACACAAGATTGCAATGTATAACAAGGCAATGGGGGCCAGTTAGTTAAAGGGGTACTCTGGCGAAAAATTTTATTCAGTGGGGGCACTGAGGGCACTACAGTACTGATTAGGCCACTAAGCGCATACCAGTATTGAGTGGGGGAACCAATACTCTGTGGGGGCACTAAGGGGGTAGGTGATATTATAACAGATGCACTGAGCATTCATAATACTAAATATACTGCTATATGCTATTAAGGGGTTAATACATTTTCTCCACATTATCTCAGTGCGCGGTGGATGGAGTGTGTGTATTTTCTGATGGATTAACCTGCAAGTCCCAATCCTTAAACATGGATAATAGTGAGCTAATAAGCCAGCTCTGGGCTATATATAACCTGCAAGCATGCCTTCTGCTTACACAGCGATTCCTCCAGCCTCCCATTGTCAGACACTTACTTATACAAGAGCGCTAGGTAACACGAAGCCGCAGTTACTACAGATAATGCGTATACAAGACAGATACACATGCTATATAACCGAAGCCTAATAAATTATAATACAGGGCCCCTATAACACAGCCAGGCTGGGTGCAAGTATTATACATGTAAAAACTGAGCACAACCTGCACAAGAATGAATCTACTAATAGAACTTTCTAGTAAATCACATAAGATATAAAGCAATGATAACTATGTGATCACAGATACAATGATGAGCCCCATAGGCCCAGCAGATGACCCGTAATAGAGTCCATTACAGGATGATCACAAATAACCTAGTAGATCTCATTGATCCGTCCTAATACGATACTGGACGTAACGTGTCTGTAAAGATGGAGGAGAAGGATCAAGTAACAGTGTTGTGCTGTGGTAGTTTCGTCACATACACCGATCAGCCGTAACATTAAAACCACAGAAGGGTGAGGTGAACGACTTTATCTGGTGACAATGGCGCCTGTCAGAGGTGGGATATATTATGGGTTATAGTACAGGTAAGACGGCCCATGGTTATGGCTGTCCACCACCAAAGTGGCTATAAAAGTCATGTGAGCAACTGGACCATGGAGCATTGGAAGATGTTGGCCTGGTCTAAACAATCTGATTTTCTACTCCAGCAGGTGGATGGCGGTGTGAATGTATGTTACCTAAGAAGAGATGACCTTGTGTCCTGGCATCATGTGGATGTAACTGTGACACCTACCTATATACCAAGTCCCCCCATTCATGGCAGTGGGACCCCCTAATGGCAGCAGGATAATTTCCTGGGGGCACACCGGTTCAGGAATGAGGAACATGACCACAGGGGACATCAAAGCGATATGGGGTCCGCACCTCACACCTTACAGGATGCTGATACCGCAGGAGACATCACAGGAATATGGGGTCCGCACCTCACACCTTACAGGATGCTGATACCGCAGGGGACATCACAGGGATATGGGGTCCACACACCTTACAGGATGCTGATACCACAGGGGACATCACAGGGATATGGGGTCCACACACCTTACAGGATGCTGATACCACAGGAGACATCACAGGGATATGGGGTCCGCACCTCACACCTTACAGGATGCTGATTCCACAGGAGACATCACAAGGATATGGGGTCCGCACCTCACACCTTACAGGATGCTGATACCACAGGAGACATCACAAGGATATGGGGTCCGCACCTCACACCTTACAGCAGGGGTCTCAAACTCAATTTACCCGGGGGCCGCTGGAGGTAGAGTCATGGTGAGGCTGGGCCGCATCAGGTTTTCCACAAGAAAAGCTCTTACAAAAACATTCCAATGTCATCAAATGTTTTTATCTTTTCATCTGTTAAAACCACATATAGTTGCTGACTAGAGAAATGTAATTATTATTATTCAGATTCAAATGTCTGTATTGACAGTTCCTTAACATTTAACTTTCTGAACATGAATGGAACACACACACACTGCCTGACCCCCACCCCAGACACACACACACACACACTGCCTGACCCCCACCACACACACACACTGCCTGACCCCCCCCCCCCCCACACACACACACACTGCCTGACCCCCCCCCCCACACACACACACACACACTGCCTGACCCCCACCCCCCCACACACACACACTGCCTGACCCCCCCACACACACACACACTGCCTGACCCCCACCACACACACACACACACTGCCTGACCCCCACCACACAC
Organism: Dendropsophus ebraccatus; assembly: GCF_027789765.1. Lineage (NCBI taxonomy): Eukaryota > Metazoa > Chordata > Amphibia > Anura > Hylidae > Dendropsophus > Dendropsophus ebraccatus. Next base: position 14,792,342 of record NC_091468.1, on the reverse strand, counting down.
ACGCACACACACTACCTGACACCCCCCCCCCACACACACACACACTGCCTGACCCCCCACCACACACACACTGCCTGACCCCCCACCACACACACACTGCCTGACCCCCCACCACACACACTGCCTGACCCCCCCACCACACACACACACTGCCTGACCCCCCACCACACACACACACTGCCTGACCCCCCACCACACACACTGCCTGACCCCCCCACACACACACTGCCTGACCCCCCCACACACACACTGCCTGACCCCCCCACACACACACTGCCTGACCCCCCCACACACACACTGCCTGACCCCCACTACACACACACTGCCTGACCCCCCACCACACACACACTGCCTGACCCCCCAACACACACACACACTGCCTGACCCCCCATCACACACACACTGCCTGACCCCCCCACCACACACACACTGCCTGACCCCCCAACACACACACACACTGCCTGACCCCCCATCACACACACACTGCCTGACCCCCCACCACACACACACACACACTGCCTGACCCCCCCCCCCACACACACACACTGCCTGACCCCCACCACACACACGCACACACACTACCTGACCCCCCCCCCACACACACACTACCTGACCCCCACCACACACACACACACTGCCTGACCCCCACCACACACACACACACACACACTGCCTGACCCCCCCACCACACACACACTGCCTGACCCCCCACCACACACACTGCCTGACCCCCCCACCACACACACACTGCCTGACCCCCCACCACACACACACCGCCTGACCCCCCACCACACACACTGCCTGACCCCCCCACCACACACACACACTGCCTGACCCCCCACCACACACACACACTGCCTGACCCCCACCACACACACACTGCCTGACCCCCCCACACACACACACTGCCTGACCCCCACCACACACACACTGCCTGACCCCCCCACCACACACACACTGCCTGACCCCCCACCACACACACACTGCCTGACCCCCCCCCACACACACTGCCTGACCCCCCCACCACACACACACACTGCCTGACCCCCCACCACACACACACACTGCCTGACCCCCACCACACACACACTGCCTGACCCCCCCACACACACACACTGCCTGACCCCCACCACACACACACTGCCTGACCCCCCCACACACACACACACTGCCTGACCCCCACTACACACACACTGCCTGACCCCCCACCACACACACACTGCCTGACCCCCCACCACACACACATTTTTTGCATTAAAGGGGTACTCCAGGCTGGGGGCCCAGAGTACCCCTCCAAGGAACCAGCAGGCCAAGTGTCTATTCCCCTCCCCCCTGTGGCCTCCCCCATGTCTCCTCTCCGGCATCCTCCTTCTCCCCTACGGCATCCTACCTCTCCCCACCGGCCTCCTCCTTCTCCACATCCTGGGTGCCGCGGCCTCCTCACCTCGGGAGGGAGGGAGCGTGGAGCCGCTGCGGCCGGCCGTGCTGCATGCATCCAATCAACGTGTACGCAACGGCCGGCCGCAGCGGCTCCACGCTCCCTCCCTGCGCTGATTTGATTGGACAAGGACGTCCGGGCGCTACGTCGGGTGGGCGGTGTGTGAGGCAGAGGGGAAGCCGCGGGGCATCACAGGGATATGGGGTCCGCACCTCACACCTTACAGGATGCTGATACCACAGGAGACATCACAGGGATATGGGGTCCTCACACCTTACAGGATGCTGATACCACAGGAGACACCACAGGGATATGGGGTCCTCACCTCACACCTTACAGGATACTGATACCACAGGAGATACTGATACCACAGGAGACATCACAGGGATATGAGGTCCGCACCTCACACCTTACAGGATGCTGATACCACAGGAAACATCACAGGGATATGGGGTCCGCACCTCACACCTTACAGGATGCTGATACCACAGGAGACATCACAGGGATATGGGGTCCTCACCTCACACCTTACAGGATGCTGATACCACAGGAGACATCACAGGAATATGGGGTCCGCACCTCACACCTTACAGGATGCTGATACCACAGGAGACATCACAGGAATATGGGGTCCGCACCTCACACCTCACAGGATGCTGGTACCACAGGGGACATCACAGGGATATGGGGTCCGCACCTCACACCTTACAGGATGCTGATACCACAGGAGACATCACAGGGATATGGGGTCCTCACAGCTTACAGGATGCTGATACCACAGGAGACATCATAGGGATATGGGGTCCGAACCTCACAACTTACAGGGTGCTGATACCACAGGAGACATCACAGGAATATGGGGTCCGCACCTCACACCTTACAGGATGCTGATACCACAGGAGACATCACAGGGATATGGGGTCCTCACACCTTACAGGATGCTGATACCACAGGAGACACCACAGGGATATGGGGTCCTCACCTCACAACTTACAGGATACTGATACCACAGGAGACATCACAGGAATATGGGGTCCGCACCTCACACCTTACAGGATACTGATACCACAGGAGACATCACAGGAATATGGGGTCCGCACCTCACACCTTACAGGATACTGATACCACAGGAGACACCACAGGGATATGGGGTCCTCACCTCACACCTTACAGGATGCTGATACCACAGGAGACATCACAGGGATATGGGGTCCGCACCTCACACCTTACAGGATGCTGATACCACAGGAAACATCACAGGGATATGGGGTCCTCACACCTTACAGGATGCTGATACCACAGGGGACATCACAGGGATATGGGGTCCTCACACCTTACAGGATGCTGATACCACAGGAGACATCACAGCGATATGGGGTCCTCACACCTTACAGGATGCTGATACCACAGGAGACATCACAGGGATATGGGGTCCGCACCTCACACCTTACAGGATGCTGGTACCACAGGAGACATCACAGGAATATGGGGTCCGCACCTCACACCTTACAGGATGCTGATACCACAGGAGACATCACAGGAATATGGGGTCCGCACATCACACCTTACAGGATGCTGATACCACAGGAGACATCACAGGGATATGGGGTCCGCACCTCACACCTTACAGGATGCTGATACCACAGGAGACATCACAGGGATATGGGGTCCGCACCTCACACCTTACAGGATGCTGATACCACAGGAGACATCACAGGGATATGGGGTCCTCACCTCACACCTTACAGGATGCTTATACCACAGGAGACATCACAGGAATATGGGGTCCGCACCTCACACCTTACAGGATGCTGATACCACAGGAGACATCACAGGAATATGGGGTCCGCACCTCACACCTTACAGGATGCTGGTACCACAGGGGACATCACACCTTACAGGATGCTGATACCACAGGAGACATCACAGGGATATGGGGTCCTCACAGCTTACAGGATGCTGATACCACAGGAGACATCATAGGGATATGGGGTCCGCACCTCACAACTTACAGGGTGCTGATACCACAGGAGACATCACAGGAATATGGGGTCCGCACCTCACACCTTACAGGATACTGATACCACAGGAGACACCACAGGGATATGGGGTCCTCACCTCACACCTTACAGGATGCTGATACCACAGGAGACATCACAGGGATATGGGGTCCGCACCTCACACCTTACAGGATGCTGATACCACAGGAAACATCACAGGGATATGGGGTCCTCACACCTTACAGGATGCTGATACCACAGGGGACATCACAGGGATATGGGGTCCTCACACCTTACAGGATGCTGATACCACAGGAGACATCACAGCGATATGGGGTCCTCACACCTTACAGGATGCTGATACCACAGGAGACATCACAGGGATTTGGGGTCCGCACCTCACACCTTACAGGATGCTGGTACCACAGGAGACATCACAGGAATATGGGGTCCGCACCTCACACCTTACAGGATGCTGATACCACAGGAGACATCACAGGAATATGGGGTCCGCACATCACACCTTACAGGATGCTGATACCACAGGAGACATCACAGGGATATGGGGTCCGCACCTCACACCTTACAGGATGCTGATACCACAGGAGACATCACAGGGATATGGGGTCCGCACCTCACACCTTACAGGATGCTGATACCACAGGAGACATCACAGGGATATGGGGTCCGCACCACAGACCTTACAGGATGCTGATACCACAGGAGACATCACAGGGATATGGGGTCCTCACACCTTACAGGATGCTGATACCACAGGAGACATCACAGGGATATGGGGTCCTCACACCTTACAGGATGCTGATACCACAGAAGACATCACAGGGATATGGGGGCCGCACCTCACACCTTACAGGATGCTGATACCATAGGAGACATCACAGGGATATGGGGTCCGCACCTCACACCTTACAGGATGCTGATACCACAGGAGACATCACAGGGATATGGGGGCCGCACCTCACACCTTACAGGACGCTGATACCACAGGAGACATCACAGGGATATGGGGTCCTCACACCTTACAGGATGCTGATACCACAGGAGACATCACAGGGATATGGGGTCCGCACCTCACACCTTACAGGACGCTGATACCACAGGGGACATCACAGGGATATGGGGTCCTCACACCTTACAGGATGCTGATACCACAGGAGACATCACAGGGATATGGGGTCCGCACCTCACACCTTACAGGATGCTGATACCACAGGAGACATCACAGGGATATGGGGTCCGCACCTCACACCTTACAGGATGCTGATACCACAGGAGGCATCACAGGGATATGGGGTCCGCACCTCACACCTTACAGGATCTGCTGCTGATACCACAGGAGACATCACAGGAATATGGGGTCCGCACCTCACACCTTACAGGATGCTGATACCACAGGGGACATCACAGGGATATGGGGTCCTCACACCTTACAGGATGCTGATACCACAGAAGACATCACAGGGATATGGGGTTCGCACCTCACACCTTACAGGATGCTGATACCATAGGAGACATCACAGGGATATGGGGTTCGCACCTCACACCTTACAGGATGCTGATACCACAGGAGACATCACAGGGATATGGGGGCCGCACCTCACACCTTACAGGATGCTGATACCACAGGAGACATCACAGGGATATGGGGTCCTCACACCTTACAGGATGCTGATACCACAGGAGACATCACAGGGATATGGGGTCCGCACCTCACACCTTACAGGATGCTGATACCACAGGGGACATCACAGGGATATGGGGTCCTCACACCTTACAGGATGCTGATACCACAGGAGACATCACAGGGATATGGGGTCCTCACACCTTACAGGATGCTGATACCACAGGAGACATCACAGGGATATGGGGTCCGCACCTCCCACCTTACAGGATGCTGATACCACAGGAGACATCACAGGGATATGGGGTCCTCACACCTAACAGACCTTGAAAGATCAGAGCTGTTTGGGCAGGACAAGGGGGAGCTTGCACAGGTGGTTTTAATATATATATTATGAGCATATTTCATTAGTACCAGGATAGAATCAAGATTTGTGGATATTGGATACCACTTATTACATAGTTTCCTCTCCATATTTGCAAAGAAAATAATGCTGCCACACTACACTTAAATAATTAAGCGACAAGTGTCCATTATTACCAGTATATAGTAGGCTGAAAACAACAATACACCCTCAGTGGCAGCCATGCATGCGTCATAATGATGAGTCCTAATAGATGACACATGTGGGGGGGATCTATGAGTTTCCCAAGCATTCTAAAACCTGTAGGACCTGCCATCAAGGACCATACATAGGGCCAATCCAAATATATAAATTACAAAAAAATATGAATTGTAGCATTTTACAATTACCTGGAAATTTTAGTTGGTAAAAAAAATGCATACATTAAAATGGAATGACCGTAGTCTACTCAAAGTGATTGTTGTAAAGTATTTATGTGACCATTATCTTTGTGTCTATGGCCGGCATTACCCAGAATCTGCAGATAATCCAATCACAGGCTCTAGTCCAGATCTGTACAAAGGGAATCCTGGCTTAAATATACACATATTACATATACATACGTGTAAACAATAAGCCATAGTATAGGGGCTGCAGAAGTATCCCTGGTGACCTAGGGGGGCCCAAAGGCCAAAAACACCAGTCTATGCCCTGATGTGCACTAAGAACATAAGATATTACCTATGTGACCAAAGTGATCAGATCTATTGACTAGATGCACAAAAATATTCCTAAAAACTGTTCCCGTCAGGTATAGCAGAGTTGAGTTACTTATTTGGCATGACAATATGGCAGCATGTTGGATGACGCTGGTGTCTACTTACTCTTTGACCTCCTTGGAGCTGAAGTCTAGGTATCGGTTGCTGACCCACTGGATCTCGAACCAATCTCTGAAGCCCTTGTTCCCGCAGCATTTAAACTCGATCTGGAGCAGGTCTATGGTCTTCTTCATGAAACATCGCCCTGGGGTGTCGGTATCCTTATAGTAACGCATCCCGTTCTTCAGCCCAAGGGCCAGGGTGTTCTCTAAAGACCCCCTGGCCAAAAAGCACATCACAGCAGTGAAGAAAATGAAGACGTTGAAAAGCAGACAGATGATCAGGTAAGGTTTCAGCATCGGTTTCCACTTTGCAAATTTTGCAGGATCCAGAGAATCGTAACAGATCTTACCAGCGAATGCATTGAGGGAGCAGGCCAGCACCCCCATAAGAATAAGGGAATTGGGCACAAAATGGCTTTCAGCATTATCCATCACCTCGCTTCTCTTCCTCAGCTCGATTTTGAGGAACACTCCCATGGTGAACAGGGCAATGCCGGCCAAAACACTGCACCAATTCATCAGCCATATCCCCTGAGCCAATTTAACTCGTTTCCTCAAGTTAAATTTCATTTTCATCATCGCCATCGTGATCACCTAAGATATGGGGTTTTCGCTTAAAATTTCAATGGTTCTTTGGATGAAGGAATCGACTTTGAGGCTGGTGGTCAGTCCATAACTGGATGCAGGGAGTTTGGTTCTTCCATATTGACCATCCTACCCTAAAGATGTAGGGAGAAAGTGTCTGGATTATGGGACCTAATAGCACAATTCTGAAATGTTACGAACCGAGAAGAGCTACAACTATGTCTGGTGGCCCGCTTCCCACAGAAGGAGAAGGAGGCTGAAAGTTTCAGATGATTAAACCTACAAGAGTTGTACGTCACCTAAATACCTCTAATCTCCTTCATCCCATTTGTAGGAATCTCTCTGCCAACCTGATAATCAGCAGATATAATCCGCGTTTTACTGGTTACTGGATTTCTCCTTCCACACAGCATGGTGCATTTTACAGCCCTGCAGACATGATGGGACACTATAAGCGAAAGCAGGGGAAAAAAAATGGTCAAAATACAAGAGAAGGATTATACTCAAGGAGAATGCATACCATGATTTGTAGAGAATGAGATCAGAAAATTGAAACCAAAGACAACCTTACCCAACTTAAATAAAAGGGAAATTAATGCTATAAAAGGACTACAGAGCGATAATGAGATTGTTATCCGTCCTGCGGCTAAAAGGGGGCGCAATTGTTATTATCTATGCATGAGTGCAATAGGCAGCTACATGATGGATCCACATACAGACTCCTCCCCTCTGATCCAACACAAGAATTTACAAAAGAGATTGAAACATTATGCTCTAGAGCAGGGGTCCTCAACTCGAGGACCGCAGTCCAAACGTGGACCGTGGAGACCAGCTGTCCGGACCCCTGCTGCAGCTCAGTATACCTAGAAACACACGTTCCAATAGGTATATATAAAATATAATTAAATAAAATGGGTCTATTTTTTACCCATTCCTCTCTTAACCCTAACGAAAAAAATACGGTAAAAGCCTTATGTATAGAATTTTTTTTTTTACACCAGAAAAGCAAAGAAACAAAGGCTTCAGCTAAAAATCATTCATTTATTTTCAGATAAAAAATGTTTTTAAAAGACAATATATATCACATATTCAAAAGGTTACAAAATGGCGTCCTACAAGCACACCACCTATAGTATGTCGTATGTCGGCTAAAACAACCAATGTTCTGAGTCACCACAGATATTAGTGCATCTAAGAAATATCAGAGGGCCTCCTGAAATAGGAATAGAACACAATTCTGGCCACTAATTCATAACACAAAAATCTATAATGAAATCATGGTGACTCACCCATGGCAGTGTGGTGATGCTTGACCCCTGTACCTGTATACTGCGCTGTGCTGCTCCACTCTGCAGAGTAACTATGAGCGCTTGTAACGAGCGCTTATAGTTACTCTGCAGGAGCACTGACAGAGACAGAGCCATCGGCTCCCTCCCTGTCAGTCATTCTTGTGGCCACAGTGGTCACAAGAGGCCGCTCTGTCCTGTCTCTGATTTCGGCGCTCGAGTGACGTCACTGGAGCGCCGACGCCAGGACAAGGGGAGAGCTGCCTCTTGTGACCGCTGCAGTGTGGCTCCAAGAGGGGAAGAGGAGACGCCTGGACCCAGGTGAGTATGTGTTTTTTTAATGTTATATGCTATATGGGAGGGGGAGCACAGGGGGGCTATATAACAGGGGGAGCACACAGCAGGGGGGCTATATACTACCAGGGAGCACACAAGGGGACTATATACTACTGGGGGAGCGCACAGGGGGACTATATACTACTGAGGGAGCACACAGGGGGGCTATATACTACTGGGGAGTGCACAGGGGGGCTATATACTACTGGGGGAGCGCACAGAGGTCTATATACTACTGGGGGAGCAACGGGGGGCTATATACTAGGGAGAGTGCAACACGTTTACTAATGATGTTCAGCTCGGACCTTCACCTGACAATAGACCCCGATAAGTGGACCTTCACTAAAAGTTGTTGAGTATTCCTGCTCTAGAGCATTAGATGAAAAAAATCTTGTCTAGAACTGAATATGACTTCATCATGGGGAGAGAGAAACCGATCCCAATATTTTACAAAGTTCATAAACATCCAACAGAACCCCCTGGCTGCCCGATAATTTCAGGAATTAGATCTCCTCATGTCAAACAACAACCTTATGTCAAATCAGTACGACGGAAACTATTAAAATGATTGAAAATGTAAAGAGATCACGGCTCTTTTCCACTCCTATTTCTCTTCTTTATACAACATCAAAAGTCGTTTTTCAGAATTGCCAGTGGAGGAAAGGGAGACTAGGGTGTCTGCTTATCTGCTAGATACGGCACTACCTACCGTTCCTGCGGAGTCGGCTGAGGAGTTGGACATCAAAAGGAAAATCCCGGCACTCGCCAACTTCTGCAAAGTGATTTATTTTACAAGTGCATATACAGACAGACGGGTAAGGATGCGTTTCGGCGTAGAGCCTTTCTCAACAAGTCTATCTCAAGCTCTGCTAGTCACAAATTTATACATGTGATGGACGCTCCAATATGGTGTCACAACAGCTGAAAGCAATGTATTTCCTCCGATGTCATCACAGTGAGCTCGGACCGATAGACAGCTGATCCACCACGTGACCTCACAACTTAAACAACAGGACTCAGGAATCAGCTGATCGCCGTGTCATCTTTGCAGGCGTTACCATTCGGTCAGCTGAACAGGAGGCGTGGATCGGCGATCGGTCAACACAGAGGATGTAGGTTAGCTGTCAGCTGTATGTAAACAATATTACATGTGGCTAGAGCATATAGACTATAGACTAAACAACTGGACAAATTACAAACACAATACAAACTAAACAATAATCATAGTATCACATAAATAGTAATCAAAATATCACATCAATATCCTACATTAACCTTTTACTGTCTCGTTATTTTCATTACTTTCCAAGAGACCTATCTAGAAAAGATATAAAGTATAAAAATTAGTTAAAAGCAGAGATATCAAAGGTAGTCATGATACAAAAAATATCAAAGATATACATGGTGCAAAAATTACATATATATATTACATAAATACAGCCTAAGTGAGTGTAGATAAGTCATAATCTCTATTGAGACCCATAGGCTCCAGAGTTTGGAGTGTATGGATCCAAAACGCTTCCCTGCGGCGCAATAATTTTTTAATGTTACCACCCTGTCTTGGTATCTGTACTTTTTCTATGACTTGGTAACGCAATTGTGCAATATTGTGGTGTGCTTCCTTAAAATTATGGGGTATTGGTAGGAGCCAGTTGCCGCACCTGATGGTCGATTTATGTTTAGATATTCTGTCTTTCATAGATTGTATGGTCTCACCGACATAAAATTTACCGCAAGGGCATATAATGATGTAGATTACATTTTTACTGTCGCAAGTGAACTGTCCCTTGATCTGATAGCTCTTACCTGTCAGTGGGTGGCTAAATGTACTGCCTTTTTGAACATTATTACATTGAGCACATCTTAAACTTAGGGAAAAGTGCCCAGTTTTCTCTGCATCAATACCCTTTGGTCATCTTTCTCATTTCTCACACCACTATCTGCTCTCACCAGAGTGTTGTATAGGTTAGGGGCACGTTTGTTACATATCAGTGGAACATCATGAAATTCTTCTATCTCTGGGTGTGCCTGTCTCAATATGTGCCAATGTTTCTTAATGATATTATCCACTTTAACACTGTAGGGATGATATTCCCGTACAAAGGGGATTCTTGTAGTCTGGTCTTGTGGTCTGGACAGTCTAGGTGCATCTGCTTCATCAAGAACTTGTGTAGGGTATCCCCGATCACAGAAACGGCCCTTCAATTCATCTACTTGTACCTGACGAACAGCAGGGTCAGAAACCAGCCGGTTGACCCGTTGAATCTGTGATCTTGGGATAGACCTTTTGACAGATAGGGGATGGGAGCTAGTATAGTGTAGAATGCTGTTCCTATCCGTGGGTTTACAGAAAAGGTCTGTTTTAAAGTGTCCTTGTGCATCTTTGATTACCGTAACGTCCAAAAAAATGATAGATACATGGTCGCTCGTGTATGTAAATTGCAACTCATGCCAGACAGAATTCAAATGGGCAATGAATTCGATAAGGGTCTCAGGTGCCCCCCCCCCCCTCAAACGCAAAATACATCATCGCCTAAATCTGCGCCCTTGGATCCATACGCTCCAAACTCTGGAGCCTATGGGTCTTAATAGAGATTATGACTTATCTACACTCACTTACGCTGTATTTATGTATTTATGTAATATATATGTAATTTTTGCACCATGTATATCTTTGATATTTTTTGTATCATGACTACCTTTGATATCTCTGCTTTTAACTAATTTTTATACTTTATATCTTTTCTAGATAGGTCTCTTGGAAAGTAATGAAAATAACGAGACAGTAAAAGGTTAATGTAGGATATTGATGTGATATTTTGATTACTATTTATGTGATACTATGATTATTGTTTAGTTTGTATTGTGTTTGTAATTTGTCCAGTTGTTTAGTCCATAGTCTATATGCTCTAGCCACATGTAATATTGTTTACATACAGCTGACAGCTAACCTACATCCTCTGTGTTGACCGATCGCCGATCCACGCCTCCTGTTTAGCTGACTGAATGGTAACGCCTGCAAAGATGACACGGCGATCAGCTGATTCCTGAGTCCTGTTGTTTACGTTGTGAGGTCACGTGGTGGATCAGCTGTCTATCGGTCCGAGCTCACTGTGATGACATCGGAGGAAATACATTGGTTTCAGCTGTTGTGACACCATATTGGAGCGTCCATCACATGTATAAATTTGTGACTAGCAGAGCTTGAGATAGACTTGTTGAGAAAGGCTCTACGCCGAAACGCATCCTTACCCGTCTGTCTGTATATGCACTTGTAAAATAAATCACTTTTCAGAAGTTGGCGAGTGCCGGGATTTTTCTTTTGATGTTCTATATCCTGACCCAGGCACCACCTGGCATCGGAGTGCCGACCTCCTCCAGCTACACGGCTGAGGAGTTGGAGACTCCCCTTACTGAGGAAGAGTTTCGGACGGCCATCACTGAGGCTAAAGGTGGCAAGAGCCCGGGGCCTGACGGCTTCACTGCTGGATTCTTCAAAACATTCAAAGAGTTGCTATTGCCATTTATGACCAAATGCTTCAGCAGCGTTTCTGTGACATGTCCCTTCCCTCGCCAATCCCTGAAAGCACATGTGGTGGTTTTGCCCAAACCTGGTAAAGACCCTAAACATTGCAAGAATTACCGCCCTATCTCTCTTATCAATTGTGATCTTAAACTTAATGCCAAGGTGTTGGCTTCTCGTTTGAGCTCCCTCATCCCTCAAATCATTCATGTTGACCAGGTGGGTTTTGTTCCTGGCAGGGAGGCAAGGGACAACACCCTTCGGACGCTTTCGCTGCTGTCGTGGGCTGGCCGTACGGGATCTCCTTTGTGCTTACTCTCCATTAATGCCGAAAAGGCTTTTGAATGCATTGGGGATTCCTGCGGTTGGTCCTGGCGGGGGTGGGGTTGGGCCAACACTTTGTGGACAGGATTATGGCATTGTACTCTTGCCCGTCAGCCCGGGTGCGGGCCAATGGCATACTCTCTAGCCCATTTGCAATCCATAATGGTACGCGCCAGGGCTGTCCCTTGTCTCCCATGCTTTACATCCTCACGATGGAACACCTGGCTGTAGCCCTTAGGCAAAATCCTGCGATAAAGGGGGCGATATTTGGGCAGGACCACCACAAATTGGCTCTCTATGCAGATGATCTTCTTTTGTACATATCTTCCCCCGTCACTTCTCTCCCCTCTATTCTCCAGGAATTCCAACGGCTTGGTGACCTTAGTAATTTCAAGGTTAATATGTCCAAAACCGAGGGTCTCAACATCTCAATTCCACCAGACATATTTAGCATGGTCAAGGCCTCTTTTCCTTTTCGGTGGCAGGAGGATTCTATCGTCTATTTAGGTGTTAGAATCCCTTCTGCTCTTAGCTCTCTCTTTGCTTTGAACTATACCCCCATGCTGAACAAGGTCCTCTCGGAGATGTCCTCGTACTTCTTGAAACCGGCTTCCTGGTTTGGGCGGATGGCTATGGTGAAAATGGACATTCTTCCCAAACTATTGTACATTTTCCAGACTGTTCCCATTGTAGTGCCAGTGGCCTTCTTTAGGACTCTGCGTCGAGCTGTTTCAAAATTTGTGTGGGGCAAGAGCAGGCCACGGATTAAATATGCAGTTCTCACGCAGTCCAGATCTCTGGGTGGCATGGGTCTGCCTGATTTGCGCTTCTACCATGAAGCGGCGGTTCTGCGTGGAGTCCTGGACTGGGTGCACTATAGAGGCCTGAAGCGATGGGTTGACGTGATGTTTTCTCTGTGCCCGGTTAGCCCCTCCGTCCTTCCCTGGATACCCCCCGGGGACCGTTCCGTTCTTTCAAGCCTTCCCTTTCTAATGTCACATACGCTCTGTGTCTGGGATAGATGGGTCACTAAATGGGGGTTGTCCGCTGTCCCTGGGCCACTTTCCCCAATACTTCAAAACCCGAAATTCCAGCCCGGATGGCAGGCACACGCGTTTCTGTTGTGGGATCGGTTCACATGTCCTAGAGTGCGGGATTGTATGACGAGTGGAACTGTTTCCTCCTTGGCTTCCCTTCAAGCCCAGTATACAAGGGGTCGTCTATCCTGGCTGGAATATGGTCAGTTGGTCTCTTTCATACGGGCCCTCTTCCCACGGGGCACCTATACGCCTGCGCTCACTGATTTTGATAACCTGGCTGTCTCTACTTCTGCTGTCCCACATTGCATTTCGGTTATCTATCAGATCCTGATCAGTACTGCCAATCCTGACAAAGCCCCCTTCTTTGCTAAATGGGAAGCCGACCTTGCTACCTTGTTTGATGCTCAGTCTGTCCAGAAAATGTGCGAATTGACTCATGGTATCTCTATGTCTGCTAAGGCTAAGGAAAAGAATTACAAAATCATCTCTCGGTGGTATTACTGTCCGGTCACTTTGCATAAAATGTTTCCTGAGACATCTGACCGCTGCTGGCGATGTCTGACGGAAGCAGGTGACATGTTACACATCTGGTGGACCTGCCCGGGAATCCGTGATTTTTGGGACAAGGTCTTAAGGATATACAATGCATATTCTGGACAGACTGTTGTCAACTCACCCCAATTGGCCTTGCTGTCTAAACTTCCTGGTTCCCTCTCTAAGGGAATCCTACGGCATTTTCTGACGCCGCCCGCATAGTTATCCCCCGACAATGGAAATCTCCCCTTATGCCCACCATTGCGGAGTGGATTGGCGAACTCAGGGATCTTGGCAGAATGGAGGAATTGGTGGCTGAGGCCCATGACAGATCGGACAAATTCGAGAAAGTGTGGTTTCCTTGGCGCCTGTACATGGACTCTGAGGAGTTTCTTGCTCTTATTCGATAGCCCATGGCGTGCGGAGGCTCTGAGTTTTTAGGCTGCTAAACTGAATCGGCTGTAGTGTCCATCCCTCCATCCCATACTCTTTTCTTCTCCCTTTCTGCTTTTCCCCTATTTCTTGTCTTCCTTTTCTGATCTTCTCTAACCTTTTTCTTTGTGTTTGCATTTATACTGTTGCTGTTTTTATGCTGTTTCCTTAAGGTGTCCCTGGGCACCATGCCACGATATTATGACTGTTAGTTGTTTCTACAAATTTCTTTCATTATAATAGAAAACTTGACACCGTGCGACTTGCAGGTCGCATTTTGTTGCTTGATTACTGGACTTGTATCTGTTACCTTTGCATGGTTGTCAATAAAATCAGATTACACATAAAATGATTGAAAATGTAACCTGGAGTGAAGGTTGGCTCCTCTGTACACTTGACGTCATTTCACCTTACACGGTCATTCAACACGACCTAGGCATCCTAGCAACATTACATGCATTATTGGAAGGCAAAAAATCTGTTCCATCCAAATTGGTTTACTTTTAGAAAGTATTTTATTGATATTGATGCACAATTATTTCTCTTTTCATAAAGTTTTTTTTTTTTATCAACTAATAGGAACAGCTATGGGGACCAGGTTTGCCCCCAGCTACATTAACCTTTTTATGGGATTTTGGGAACAGCTTACCATCCTTCTCAAGCTGGGGTTGAGCCTTGTCCTGTGAAAACGTTACATCAACATTATTGTCATACGGAATAGAATGGAGGAATCCCTCAAAGAATTTATTAGTGAACTTAAGAACAACTGTTTTAATCTAATCTTTTATTTAACGATTAGCAAAACAACAGTAGAGGTCTTAGACCTACAAATCTCCATAACAGACAACAACATGTAGTACCTTCAAAAAACCTACATACAGAAATTCATATATACTGTGCGGGCTGTGGCAGCTGGAGAGGATGATGATGGTGCCCTGTGTCCCTCAGTGTCCCCCTGCCATCATCCTCTCCAGCAGCCACAGCCCGCACAGCTCTGGGAGTCGGGGCGTGACATCACCATGTTATCCAGGAAGTGACATTACCATTTTATCCAGGAAGTGACATCACCATGTTATCCAGGAAGTGACATCACTATGTTATCCAGGAAGTGACATTACCATTTTATCCAGGAAGTGACATCACCATGTTATCCAGGAAGTGAAGCCTTGATGCAGTAGTAAGTGCAGGGATAAAAAAGCACTTTATAAGCATTTCCCGTAATAAGTGTATATTGGGGATTTGTATAACTTTTGGGGGGCAATACAATACTTTAATAAAAATTTTCGCTGGACTTCTCCTTTAAGTAGATGTTTATTATTGGTATTTTTATTTCATTCATTTTTAGACACATATTCACATTGATGCGATTTTAGAGTTGATTATAATTGCTCAAGCTGTTATATTTCATTTTGAGTTCTCTATAACCTATATGTCACGTCAAATACTATATGATATATACTCAGTCAAACATTCCCTGTGGATATTTAAATGTAAGAGATTATTTCCTTTATATATCTTCACTTCCATTTATTAACCACTCCACTACTGATGAGAAAAAGAGCCTTTCCGAAACACGTCTAGCACCTTAAGATACACAAGATAACTACTATACTCATCATCTGTCCATGTTCTAGCTACTACGACTCACATCTCTCCGTGCAGACTGCTCAGCTTCCCGACCTGCCTGCCGCTGACTCCGCACGATGTGGCCACGGTGCTGTACTCTGTGAGCGGGAACGCTACACAGTTGCACCTCCAGTAACAGCTTCAGCAACAATACCAGTCAGCTGCATAACTACTATATGGATGCACAAAGGGGCGCATAACTACTATATGGATGCATGGGGGGGCCCAGAACTACTATATAGAGGCACAGAGGGGCACATAACTACTATATGAATGCACGGGGGGCGCATAACTACTATATGGATGCAATGAGGTGCGCATTACTACTATATGGATGCATAGATGAGCGCATTACTACTATATAGATGCACAGTGAGGCGCCTATTTACTATATAGATGCACAGGGTTGTGTAAAACTAATATATGGATGCACAAAAGGGACCTAACTACTATATGGGGGCACAGAGGCCGCCCATACTGTATAAGCAAGGAGTCTAAAATGTCTGGCAGATTCTTTGGAGACTTTGGCCTGGAAAAGACTTTTTGAGGGCCAGATGGAGAAGGAAAGAAAAAGTGAGCAACTGTGATGAGAGAAGACACCCCCCGTGAGTCACTAGATGTAGCTGCACTGTAATCACTTATATGGTGTGCACGTTGGTATCTACCACTATTTGTGTGGGTGTATGGGGGAATATTGGTCTTTGTACAGTATATGTTATTTACTAATGGTGGTAGTAAGGGTGGTGGTCAAGGTGTGGCGGTAATATTTGTTTCTTATATGTTATTATTGGTCTTGCTGGTATGATTGGTCTTGGTACAGTACACTGGATATTAGTAAAGGTATGGTGGTATAAGTCACTAGTGGTAATGGTGTGGTGATATTTGTTCCTGTATTCTGGTATTGTTGGTTAGATTGGTCTTGGTTTACTGGATTTGGTCAGTAACAGTGTTACATGATGGGGATATGTATGATGATAATATGGTAATATGTACTGTATTTTTGTCCAATCATTGCTGTTTTGAGGTCCCTTCCACACACTGATGTGGTGTAGCATTGATTGATGAATATTATCAGTGTTGCTATATCAGCTCAGCCAGAGATAATATTGTTGTGATGCCAGTGCTAGTCTAGCACACAGGTGGTGGTAGTACCTGCTTTGTGTTGTGGCTGACTGTATTCACTCAAATGGTTGGTGACCAGCCGAGTTGTGATGGGTCCCTTGGGCTCTTGTCACGGTAGTCTTGAGTGGCAGTAAACCCACCCGGACTATCGGTACCACCACCCACAGAAATGGAAAAATAAAACAAAGTGTGTGGCTAGTGTGTAAAGGATGACTAAGTCCCAGTAATATAAAAATATAACAGCTTTGCTGTACAGTCTCTTAGTAGTACAAAACACTTTTGCAGCAAATAGTTAGATCTTTACACAGACTTCAGTGCTTGAACTGGTTGAGGTAGTTGTAGCGGTGCTTGTGAAGTTAAAGGTAGAGTAGAGAAGCATAGAAGAGAGGAGTTTGTCAAGGGAGTCCAAACCCAATGTAGCAATGTACTCTGCCGGAACTTGAGAGAATACTTTAGAGTGAGAAGTTTACTTGTACCCGCGTATAGACTTTAGTCTGACCCCCTTCTGCCCTACAGTGTCAAGTGACTTGTTCTCCTAGGGTGATACAAGCCCCATTCATGGTTATCTGGGTGAACCAAGCTCCTGGGGGTGTCCCAGTTACCTGCACTGCGAAATAGGATACATAGACCTTCTGGTAGCTTTGTCCCATCCAGGATAGTTCTTCCTTTGTATTAGGGTACTGCCCTGCACCTTCTAGACTGGTTCACGGCGTGGGCCAGGATATTCCCAGACTCTTCTTCATTAGTAGTGTTTAGCACTTAATAGTAGATATAGTAGGAATACTAAAAGAACTTGTGGTCTCTATCTGCATCTGCATACATGTGTGTTTGACTAGACCAACTGAACTAGACTGAACTGACTTCCTCCAACACGGAGTTAATTGACTCCTCCTACTGGGTGGTGTGTGTTTGGAGAGCAGGGATAGGCAGAAGACAAAAGAGCACCTCCTATAGGCCAGCACTAAACACATGGTACAACAAGACCATAAACCCATTGCTAACTTCAGCTGTGCATGAAATAACAAGACTTAGTAGTAACACTGACACCTAGTGGCAAAACTACAGAATACTACTCCCATCAACACTGAACCTGGAGGGAGAACTTTACAACAGGTGCCTAGGGCATTTAACAGTGGGACACCACACTGATCCCACACAGAACTATGTATTCTGATCTCCAACAAAGCTTCCAGTGTACAAAGCATCCCTGAATCTCCAGCTACAACAGCTGCAAACACTACAACTCCCAGCATTTACTGGAAGTTGTACTATACTATACTGGGAGTTGTAATACACATGAACAGACAATCCTCTGATTGGCAGCAGGGGAGCACTGTGTCAGACTGAAAAGAAAACAATGCTTAGCCGTATGAAAGTACTGAATGTTCTATTGGACAGGAATATCTTTGTATACCTTTGTATAAATTACAAGGAATATGGAGGTACAGTTTTGTCCAATAGAAGCCTATGGGTGTCCTACTATAGCTCTCTATAGGGTGCCTATGGGTGTCTTACTATAGCTCTCTATAGGGTGCCTATGGGTGTCTTACTATAGCTCTCTATAGGGTGCCTATGGGTGTATTACTATAGCTCTATATAGGGTGCCTATGGGTGTCTTACTATAGCTCTGTATAGGGTGCCTATGGGTGTCTTACTATAGCTCTGTATAGGGTGCCTATGGGTGTCTTACTATAGCTCTGTATAAGGTGCCTATGGGTGTCTTACTATAGCTCTGTATAGGGTGCCTATGGGTGTCTTACTATAGCTCTGTATAGGGTGTCTATGGGTGTCTTACAATAGCTCTGTATAGGGTGCCTATGGGTGTCTTACTATAGCTCTGTATAGGGTGCCTATGGGTGTTTTACTATAGCTCTGTATAGGGTGCCTATGGATGTCTCACTATAGCTCTATATAGGGTGCCTATGGGTGTCTTACTATAGCTCTGTATAGGGTGCCTATGGGTGTCCTACTATAGCTCTGTATAGGGTGCCTATGGGTGTCCTACTATAGCTCTGTAGAAGTCAGCTGAAATATAGCCTTCTTGATATAGAACAGCCAGCATGATGGCGGCCATGAATGGGGAGGATACAAACACTGCGAGCAAACAGTGAATGTGTTAAGTCTATAAAAACCTTGTGGCGAGGACAGCAGTAAGCTAACCTCAGCTAAACCTGTGACCTGGTATAGATTGTACGTGCGATTACTGTGGAGACGGGAGGAGAAACCACTGCAGCAGACTGACTGACCCAATAACTGCATCTCATCCATTTATTCCAACCGGAATCTACACAGACAGAATTCCTGCCAGCTGATCTCCTGCAGAAGATGCCGCATCTAATGTCCAGAGCAAAATATAATTATACTATATATATATATATATATATATATATATATACACACACACATGTATATATATATATATATATATATATATATATATACACATACACACACACACACACAGTGGTACCTTGGTTTAAGAGTAACTTGGATTAAGAGCTCACAGTTTTTCAAAATAGTAACTTGGTTTAGGAGCATTGCTTTGGTTTAAGAGCGCCTTGTACTGGGTGGGAGGGACATGGTCTGCATAGCGTGGTCTACAGCTCTGTACTCTGACCCAGGAAGTCTCCCTCACCTTCCAAATCATAGCAGATCCACTTCAGACTGGGGCTTACATCAGGGGACAGGACAGTGGAGGTAATCTCTCCATAGCTGTAACCCCTCTCTCCTCAGACAGAGAGCGCTGCATGTATGTGCCCACATCTGTCCTGCTCATTGCTTCATGCTCCCTGCAGTCTCCGTCAGCCCTTATGTTTCCCATCCTCTCCATTACTGTACAGTAACTTATAATATCACATATTCTGCTGTTTCTGAATGTTTGTTTCATTTGTTTTACATGTTATTCAGAATATAAGATCATTATTTTGGGGGTGTGGAACCAATTGTCTGCATTTCTATGATTTCTTATGGAAAAATTTGCTTTGGTTTAAGAGTGGATTTGGATTACAAGCGCAGTCCCGGAACAAATTATGCTCGTAATCCAAGGCACCACTGTATGTATATATATATAAACAAACAAAACACAACAATCACTGAACTCAGGGAGAACAGTGAAAAATTCCAATGGAGTACTCATTTACGAGTCTCCATTGATTGTCCCATACAAAATTTGAATATGCAAAAAAGGGGTCCATGGAGCCTCAGTTACGAGTCTCAAAACACGGGAATAGCCATATATCCCTCTCTCCAGAGAAGGAAGCCCATTGCCAAGGGGTGCCTCCTAGTGGGGAGAGCACCAAAACACCCTGATATGTAGTCCCTCAGGTCCTCACTCTGTTGCGAGCTTTGGGACCTAAATAGGGAAACACCAGGGTGGCCCCTGTGAGTCAAAGTCTAACTCTGTGGCGAGTATAACGACATAAGACATGGGTTACCAAGGCTAGGCATCCATCCACAGACTGCAGTTTCGGGGTATTTGCCCCTCGTCAGTGTGGAGCAGGATTCTGGCTACTGGGGCAATGACAAATAGACCAACAAAACACAACAATCACTGAACTCAGGGAGAACAGTGAAAAAAAAAATATATATATACTCGTGCTTCTCCATCATTTGTCCACAGCTTTGCATGATTTTCCGTTAGTTTTATTGTATTAGTAGATTTTCTTATTTTTTTTTTATACATCTACTTGTGATATAATCGAAGTCTCTGCATACCGTTCTGTAACATCAGAATAGCGCCATCTGCTGGAAAACCCTGGTTTAGTATTAAACTTTACAATGGTATAAGTAACAACAATAGATAAAGGTGTAATTCGCACAAGAAAATTCTTTCAAATCAACTGGTGCCAAAGATTTGAATTTTACTTTGATTAAAAAAAATCTCAGGTCATCCAGTACTTATCAGCTGCTCTATGTCCTGCAGGAAGTGGTGTATTCTTTCCAGTCTGAAGAGCAGGAGAGGTTTTCTATGGAAATTTTCTACTGCTCTGGACAGTTCCTGACATGGACAGAGATGGCAGCAAAAAGTGTCAGACTGGAAAGAATACACCACTTCCTGCAGGACATCCAGCAGCTGATAAGTACTGGAAGACTACTGGAATTTTTTTTATAGAAGTAAATTACAAATCCATCCCACTTCCTACCACCAGTTGCTTTTAAAGAATTTTTTCGTAGGTGAACTATCCCTTTAAAGGAGAAGTCCGGCCAAAAGTATTTTTTAATATGTTATTAGTTATGGAAAGTTAGATTAATTTTCTAATGTACATTAATTATGGGAAATGCACATATAGGGCTATTTCCCTTAATTTACTAGATCAGATAGACTTCAATTTCTCAGAAATACCGTGACGTCACGAGCCAGGGTGTAATTCCTATGGAGTGTCCAGCAGGGGGCGCACTGTATATAGAAGTCAATGAGCACCATTGACTTCTATATATAGTGCGCCCCCTACTGGACACTCTATTGATTCAATGGATGTGTATGTAAAAATGTTATGTACAGTGCGTTTTTGATTGAATACATATATGGAATACTTTGGGGAGCAAGTGTCCTTGCTCCCCAAAGTAATCCATAAATGTATTCAATCAGTACATTTCGAGGGCACCGAGCAGCAAGGGAGAGAGGTGGTGCCTGTGCATCTACCTCCCCCCTCCCTCCCTGCTTGGTGCTGGACACATATACACACTGTACTACTCCTCCCAGCATCTGCTCATAGTATGAGCAGATGATAGGGGAGTAGTACATGTGATATGCCCATAACCAGCACCCCCGGCCGCACCACTCCCCTCCGCCTCTTCCTCAAACTTTCTCGCCGCCGACTCACTGACCCACTCAACGCCCGGCCGCCGCTCTCTGCTTATATGCGTGCCGGCCGGGGACACCGGGAAGCATCGGGAGCTTCAGCCCTCCCCCACCCCGCAGGAAGCACGGTGCTTCCAATGCTTCCCGGTTTCCCCGGCCGGCATGTAAGCAGAGAGCGGCGGCCGGGCAGCGAGTTGGTCAGTGCGGCTGGGTGCGAGTCGGCGGCGGGATAGTTTGATGTTTGAGGAGTAGGAAGAGGGGGGGGGGAGGCGGAGGGGGCATTCTGAAGCCCTTGTGTAAGGCGCGGCAGGGGGTGCTGGTGATGGAGATAGCACATGTACTACATCATCTGCTCATACTATGTCCAGCACCGAGCAGGGAGGGAGGGGGGGAGGTAGATGCACAGGCACCACCTCTCTCCCTCCCTGCTCGGTGCCCTCCAAATGTACTGATTGTATACATTTATGGAATACTTTGGGGAGCAAGGACACTTGCTTCCCAAAGTATTCCATATATGTATTCAATTAAATAAGCACTGTACATAACATTTTACATACACATCCATTGAATCAATAGAGTGTCCAGCAGGGGGCGCACTATATATAGAAGTCAATGGTGCTCATTGACTTCTATACACAGTGCACCCCCTGCTGGTCACTCCATAGGAATTACACCCTGGTTCGTGAATTTGAAGATTCAATGATCTATTAAATTAAGGGAAATAGCCCTATATGTGCATTTCCCATAATTAATGTACATTAGAAAACTTGTCTAACTTTCCATAAGTAATAACACATTAAACAATACTTTTGGCTGGAGTTGTCCTTTAACTATTGTATAAATAAAAAGCTCTAAAAGTTGTTAAACACAAGAGGTCAGCTAGCTGTTTATAGCATAATGCAGCTTTTTTTTTTTTTTTACTATTTGTGAAAACTTGTTTTGAAAATAATGTTTTATAAAAACAAATCTAAACACCTGAGATCCAACAATATTCGTACCACTTTCCTATAGGCACAAGAGTGGCTGTTTCTCCAGACCATTAAACTTCCAGTTTACAAATTCTTGAAAAATCTGCAGCCTTTTTGCCCAGTGATCCTGAGAACAGAAGTAAAAGGAGAGGTCTGGCGAAATTTTTTATTTAAGTATTGTATTGCCCCCCCAAAAGTTGTACAAATCCCCAATATGCACTTATTACGGGAAATGCTTATAAGTTGCTTTTTTTCCCAGCACTTACTACTGCATCAAGGCTTCACTTCCTGGATAACATGGTGATGTCACTTGCTGGATAACATGGTGATGTCACTTGCTGGATAACATGGTGATGTCACTTGCTGGATAACATGGTGATGTCACTTCCTGGATAACATGGTGATGTCACTTCCTGGATAACATGGTGATGTCACTTGCTGGATAACATGGTGATGTCACTTCCTGGATAACATGGTGATGTCACGACCCGACTCCCAGAGCTGTGCGGGCTGTGGCTGCTGGAGAGGATGATGGCAGGGGGATGCTCAGTGTCCCTCCAGTGCCCTGTGTCCCTCAGTGTCCCCCTGCCATCATCCTCTCCAGCAGCCACAGCCCGCACAGCTCTGGGAGTCGGGTCGTGACATCACCATGTTATCCAGCAAGTGACATCACCATGTTACCAGGAAGTGAAGCCTTGATGCAGTAGTAAGTGCAGGGAAAAAAGCACTTTATAAGCATCTCCTGTAATAACTGTATATTGAGGATTTGTATAAATTTGGGGGGGGGCAATATAATACTTTGATAAAAATTTTCACTGGACTTCTCTTTTAACGAGACGAGTGAATGCAGCGAGGCCATGTTCACACTGTATTTTTTCATTAAGCAAAGGCCGTTGTCTTACAGAGTGTGAACAAATGTAAATCTGCAAACACTTTTCCACATGATGTAAATTGACATGACTACAAGAGACATACAATCGCTCAGTGTGAATTTATGTTGTTTTTCCAAAGCAGATCTTTTATTTTATCCTCCATATTTGGAGACACGGTATACTTGACTGCAGCAATATCTTCTGGTATTATATCTGAGTTTGGGTAGGGGATATTCAGTCATTGGTATAGGCACAGCACCAGGTCTCCCTTTTATATATTACTCTAAATAGGAGCCTACAGGTAAAATTACATCTGATTATAAATATCCGCTGCAAGTAAAGCGGTAATAGGCATATATACTGAAGATGCAGTATACGGCATACAGATACAGGCGTTATATACGGAGGGTCTCCATATAGACAGAGTCTCAGTTCCAGTGGGTGATCCTGTCCTCCTCAGGGATGATATTCCAGTTCGGAGACTTGGCGCCCATGGCCAGCCAGTTGAAGTCATCTACCTGATCCCAGTTGTTGCGGCTTTGATCCAGGCCGGCCAGCTCATAGTCTTGTTGGATGTTGGGGTAGCTCCAGGTGAATGGGGCGAAGTGGAGGCGGCTGCAGTCCTCTATGATGGCGCGGCTGGTGACGTGCAGGTAGAAGCGGCTGTCCTTGGTGCTGTGGGTGCGGAGCTGCTGGCAGGGGAAGGTGAAGAGGCAGTCGGTGCAGTTATCCACGAATACTGAGGAGGCCACGGGGCCACATAACACCTTGCAGCCGCTCAGGTCCCTGATGTGCAGGGTGGCGGGGCTGCCGGGCAGGGTGACGGTGCAGTCGCGGAGCTGGCTCAGCTGGACATCGTTCTGTCGGATCTGCTCGGGATCCATGAACAGCAGCTGTCCGCTGAGGCCCTGGAGGCCGCACTGGGCGGCGGGCTGGGCCGGGGTCTCCTTGGTCCGGGTCACCATGGGTGCAGGAGGCTGCGTAGTCGTAGTCGTTCCCTCCTTCTTCCGCGACTTAAAGGCGAACTTCTTCTTGGGCTGAAGCTGCTGGCGGCGGGCGTCCAGGGTGACCTGTAAGCGGGTGATGTGCTCCTGGGCCTGGCGGATGTCATAGGACGGCAGGAACATCATACTGTCATTCAGAAGCTTCTGTAGCCGCTGCAGCCGCCCGGACACCTCATCCAGGAGCTCCCCGCCCGGCCCGGACTCCTCCCCGCCCAGCAACTCCTCAATGGCCGCTCTCTCCAGGCCAAAGCTGCAGCTAAAGTATCCGCTCTTCTCCTCCTGCACGGCCTGGCCATCCTTCGCCTGCCGCTTCTTCTCCGCTTCCCGCTGTCTCTCCTCCTCCCTCCGCTGCAGCCTCTCCGGTAAGCGGCACTTCTCCACAGAACCTTCCGTCTCCATAGTGACAGCGCGAGGAAGACGAGACAAGGCGCGGCTCGATGACGTCAGACGCCGGTCACATGGCCACACTCCCTTCAGCGAGCGTATGTGCGTACGGCTCTATCCTCCAGCTACTCTATGATCAGTGCAGTGACGTCATCGCGACGCTTTCCTACTGCGCATGCGTGTTAACCCACGTGTACGACTAGGGCACAACATGGGGAAGAGGAGGAAGCAGCCCAGAGAGGAGAGTGTCAGCTCCCTGACCAAGAAGCAGAAGAAGCATCTCAAGGAGTTTGGGGAGCAGCATCCTTTTTATGACCAGTAAGTGGAAACTCAGGTTTTAGCATTCAGGAAACTGGAGGTATGTCTGTCAGAGTGCCCCCAGCATGGCTGGAGACCTGAATGATGATGGTTCTGGTTATATGATACCTCTATTATAGTCATGACACGCCTATGTATGTATGTATGTATGCATGTATGTATGTGGGACCGTACTCAGGATGTGGATACCCTTTTACTTACCTTAAAGGGATTATCCAGTGCTACAAAAACATGGCCACTTTCTCCAAGAGACAGCACCGCTCTTGTCTCCATTTCAGGTGCAGTTTGCAGCTAATCTCTATTCACTTCAATGGAACTGAGTTACAAAACCTGCATCCAAACTGGAGACAAGAGTGGTGCTTGTCTGGTAGAAAGTGGCCATGTTTTTGTAGCGCTGAATAATCCCTTTAAAGTGACTGTACCACCAGGCCCAGGCAGAAGCACTGGAGGCGGCCGACCCACCCTTAGTGGGAAGAAACCCCCAGCCCCTCCATGACGTGACTCCATTAGAATCAATGGAACCCTATCATGGAGGGGCGGGGGTTTCCTCCCACTAAGGGTGGGTCGGCCGCCTCCAGTGCTTCAGCCTGGGCCTGGTGGTACAGTCACTTTAAGTGTGACATGCTTTGTTCTCTTGACTCCTGTCGTGGCCAAAATCACTGTAACCCCAGCCTCAGTAAGTACTTGCATGTGAAATAACAATCCTGGCTCAGTTGTACCTCTGTTATTACTCCTGGAAATGTTTGAACAAATTGACGATTGTCTAAATTGTTAGTATTTCCTAAATTGTATTTCCCTGGGTGTTACCATTGTCAGTAGGGTGTTTCTGTATGGAGTCTGATGTATCAGTGTGATTAGGAAGGTGTCAGGACATTAGGGTCCATTTACACAGAAAGATTATCTGCCAAAAATTTGAAGCCAAAGCCCAGAATGGGTTTGAAAAGAGGAGAAATCTCCGACTTTCCTTTATGACCTGATCTCTGTTTGTTTATACTGTTTCTGGCTTTAACTTCAAATCTTTGGCAGATAATCTGTCACATAATCTTTCTGTGTAAATGGACCCTAAGTAGAGAGGAGCAGATCGTCTCTAAATTAGAATTGTTTTTAATTATGGGGACTTTTCTTGGAGCATATCTCTTCACAGGATCAGGGAGTTCCTGAACGCTCGTTGCAGAATTGGGATTTCATAAGGAATACAAGTGACAGAGCCTTTGGGAGATTATAAAAATGCTAAATGATCTGGAAATTTCTAACATTTGAATCTCCGTAAAATGTTTTTCTTTATTGCAGAGTCTCTAATATACAGGAGGGAACGCAGCTGGTTGAGCTGGTGAGTAGATGAGATGTGTCACATGTTAGTTGTGCCGATACGGAGCCCATGTGAGCTTGTATGACTGCGGGATCAGGCTACGCAGAGCTTGGGGCCTGTAACCAGCGTTAAAGGGAATCTGTCAGCTGCAATTCACATTCCAAACTGCTGACACTGTGCGATCAAGAAGACACACGGTACCGTTCATATATCTGTCTGTGCTTCCAGAATGTAAAAAAAGCTTTTATTCTCTGGTACAAAATGTCAAAGAGGCGTTCCCAAGCTCCTAAAGTGCAGCAAGCTATAATACTTCCTCTCTCCCCCCTCCGATACCTGACCCTGCTTGAGACTCCAGGTGTCAATCAAGCAGGGAGGGGAGAGAGGAGGTCTTCTAGCTTGCAGCAGATCAGGATCTTAGAAACACCCCTTTCACTCTTTATACCAGTAAATAAATGCATTTTTTTTTTTTTACATCCTGGAAGCACAGAGAGATGTATAAATAAGTACCAGGTTTCTCCCTGACCTAACGACTTACTAACATTGTCAGCAGTTTGAAATGTGAATTACAGCTGACAGGTTCCCTTTAAGGCCATAAAAATAACAACATACCTTTTAAAAGGGGTTATCTAGGCTTAGAAAAACATGGCCGCATTCTTCCAGAAACAGCACCACTCCTGTCCTCAGTTTGGGTGTGGGGGTTTTGCAACTCACTTCCATGGAGATGAATTGTAATACCTCACACAACTAGAGAACAGGAGTGGCGCTGTTTTTGCAAGAGAGTAGCTGTGATTTTTATATACCTGGTTAACCCTCTTAACACCTTCCTACTTTGCGCTGTACATTTACCTCATAACACAAAGCAATGAAATTGAATGGTGCAGAGTAGACTTGGCAGGTGTTGGCTAGCTCTGATTCCTGAGTTTTGCTGAATGTTAATGTGTATGGGGAGGACGGAAGAGATAAACTATTGAAGACATACAGGCACCTTTTAGACTAACTGGCATAAAATGCATCTGAATCAGGCCAGTGTGAACTTGGCCTTAGGGCCCTTATAGACGGCTCCATAATGAGACTTTATAAAGCTCACTCATATGATTAATAGCCATTTTAATTTATTAGTAGCAGCCACACATCCCCTGTTCAGACAGGGCAGCGTAATGGTGATTTTACAGTCCACACCACAGATCCAACCGGACAACCGGACAATGTTTAATCCTCCAGACATGAAATCGATTGATCGATAATTTTTCTTTTTCAGCCTGATAGTTCTGAGAATGAATCACATTCAGAGAGCGAGGCTGAGAGTGAAGGGGAGAATACCAACATGTATCAGCAGCTGCTGGCAACATTAAAGCATGTCTCTGATGAGGAGGATGATGATGAGGATGAAGATGGGGCAGAGGAGGAGGATGAAGATGATGATGATGATGAAGATGGAGCAGAGATGGAGGAGGATGAACAGTTGGCCTCTAATGCAGAAGATGAGGAAAGTGAAGAAGAGCAAGAGGCAGAAGAGGATGATGAAGCCCAGGAAGGTAGTAACTTGCCTAATGCTTGGAGTTGTAATTCTACATCAGCTGCAGAGCCACAGGGAGAAGCACATTTCATGTCTCCTCTCTCAGCGATCTCTGCCCAGGAAGCTTCAGTATGGGGCTGCCTGGAGGCGATGATTGACGATGGGAAGTGCACTGCTCTGCCACATGCGTCTTCCTGTTCATTCACCTCATTGGTGAGACCCCCCCCCTTCACCCATCAAAACATTTGACATGTCCAAAGCTTTTTTTTTTTTTTTTTTTAATTATGGGTATATGTGATACAGTTATTATACACCGGTCGGATTCACTGGTAGCGTGGCTTATGTATTTTTATTGTTCTATAATTCAGGGTTTGAGAATGTGATAAGTTTTTAAAACTACCCCAAACCCCAGCAGCAGCAAGGGTTTGATTGACACTGTGTGTAGTTTACGGCTAACGCTATATGTTTCAGAGCATGGCGATGAGGAAGGTGATGATGAAGCTGAGCCAAAGGTACCTGAAGATCCATCTCAGGACGTCGGAGAGGAATTCACAGACAATAAACACGAATCTAAGTTTAGTTTAGAAACAAATTTCTTGGAAGATTATGCGGAAGACCACAAGAATGAGTCCGCAGAGCCCCCCCTTATAGCTTCTGAAGGTAACTGATTATTATCCCTGTCATCTTCTGGTCTAGGACTTTAACATTTCTGTAGAAGTAAGGATTTGCTTCCACCCCCCCCCCAAAAAAACAAAAAAAAAACAGCACTACTCATCCATGGGCTGTGCCTTGTATTGCAGATCAACTTAAATACTTGAAAGGCCAAGCTTCTAAATGAAATGCAACCCAGGAGGAGGGTGACGCTGTTCTCAGTCTCCAGGCTTGCTAGATGGGCTCTTTCTGTGATGTAAGAGTCGTACATGGTGTTCTGTACTATTTAGAACACAGTGGCAGCACCTCCCTTGCGACCCCATTGATCACATATTGATTGCATTTTCTAGGCTGTAGCATAAGACTGACAGACAAGAAGAATACCCCCCCCCCCCCCAGATTAGGTAGCCTTTAGGGTTAATGCCCCTTTTTAAGTGAGAATATTGTTGTTGTATATGTAAAGAATGAGTAAATGGTATTTGTTATGTTCATTCTTCTTTCTTTAGATCCGTTTAAAAGGCATATTGACAGAGAACTAGAAGAAGATGACGTTAGCCAAATGACAAGTAACCCTAAAACAACGTCCTCTTTTAAGGTAAAGGACAGCCCTTACTAGTGTCACATGTATACTCCCCATCTGCTCCCTAGGCTCACATCTGCTTGGGGGGCTCCTTCCTCTGTACAGACATAGTATGGCACCATGCAGAACTTCGTCCATATAAATAATACACTATGCCATACACCGGATGGAGTCCTTTTTAATGTTATCCCATGCCAGGTAAGGCAGTTTGGAGCACTTCCCTGCCCCTAGAGCGCCAATCTGCCCCAGTCTGGATGGCCGAGGGAGGCAGTGCGACAAACGGCCTTATGTGACACAGGATTACATTAAAAGAGAAGTTTGGGGGGTGGGAGGGGGTATTATTTTGGGCTGGGGGAACATAATAAAGAAGGTATATTTACCTGACCTGGTGCCTGCACAACACCATGTCACACTCCTGGACCCCAGCCAGCAGTCTTCCTACCCCCCCTGCAGCTACGTCATGAAGCGGCTGACAGTTGTCTTGCTCAGCCAGTCAGTGACTCTCCTTTAAAACTGCATGGGAATGGGAAGATCAGATACATATCATAGATTCATCTAACCTGCTGATAGTCCCCCCCCCCCCCCCCCCCCCCCCCCCAGATTCAATAGTTGTTGTTGTTGTCCTAATGCACAACCCTAAGCTGACCTTACAGGGTCTTGTTGGTATAAAGTGAATCATAAATTTTATTGATATCAGCAGGTTTCTTTCAATCTAATGAGCATGGGGCCCTAAGTGATATGTCAGTGGGGCCATGGTATCCAGTATCTAGTGCTGTAGCCCCTTTAGTTATCGCCCTGGTTGTAGAATGTTTCCTATACTTATTGTAGAGGTAATAGAAGATATTGCATTGATATCATCCTGTTTAACTGCATAATAGGTTACTGCAGCAATACCCGTACACAGATGCAGTCTCAAGATGTCGGAGTTCATAGTCACAGCCCCTTGTATGCTCTTTCCTGCAAGTCCTGGCCAGGCTATTAATGTTCCAGAGATCACAAGAATCTCATCACGTTGAATCTCATGAAGTACCATTCTAATCTGTATTTGTCACTTTCGCTTTAATCAAGTTTTTTTTTTTGTTTTTTTTTATGTTTTCCCCCTTCAGTGGCCAGCACTGGGTCAGCTGGTGTTTTCCTCGTCCTTCAAAAAGGTCGATCCATTAAAGCTGGAGAAAGACACTGACCTGTCAAGGTTTTATCTCCGCAAACCACTGGATTCCACGTGGCCCAGAGCAAACAGCTCTCATCTCGCTGGCAAGAGTGACCAGAACTTCACCCTACTACAGAGAGAACTTTTCACCGTAATGAACTCTTACAAGGACTTGTATTATCCATCCAGAATGGCGACTGGTCAGGGGGAAGAGATCAGACGCGTCTATTGTCTTCATACTCTCAATCATGTGCTGAAAGCCAACTCACAGGTGCTCCACAACAACTCTATAAAGAAGAATCGGAAGACGGGACTGGATGATGAGGATCTCCGAGACCAGGGTCTTACCAGGCCCAAGGTATGCTATTCATATTGTGAGCTACTATGGAGGCTTTGCCTCTGCCACTTAGGAAGACACCAGAATTATAAATCGTACGTGGTAGGTGAAGCCCTTGGTACAGATGTTACATTGGGACCCATACACTTCCATTGTATACTTTGCTGCCGCTATTCAGAGAACTGGGACGTGATGTACAGTACAAGTAAGGTTTATATCATAAAGTGGTGCGGCGTCTTGTATTGTTTGACTAAACATCCTCAGTCCCCTTAGGTCCTCATAGTTGTCCCGTTCCGTGAATCCGCCCTACGAGTGGTGCAGCTTTTGATCAGTCTCATGGAGGTCCCAGGCAGAAAAGTGGATGTGAGCAACAAGAAGAGATTCCGGAATGAATTTGGCTCTGACCCGGAAGAGAAACCTCCCAACCTGAAAAGGCCCGAGGATTATGAAGCGATATTCGCTGGGAACATAGATGATCATTTTAGGATAGGTGAGCTTGAACGATGACCGCTGGGTAAGTGCATGTGGCCCCATACTGTACCTCTGCATCTCCTCCATCAAAGACATGAGCATGCCCCATGACATGCCGCTTTATGCAGGTATCCTCCTCTTGGCGTTTTGCTTCAATTCTTCGAGAATATAATGTGTCATGGAGGTACAGAGGTGCAGAGTACATTCACTTGTGCTTGATCCTTCAAAGCTATGGACGTCTTAGACATGGAAAACTAGTTAGTTTTGCACTAGATTTCAGTCTGCAATCTTCACCCTTTTATTCATTGAGACATCCTGATATGCAGTTTGCACTCTGTTCCCAGTTCCAGACCATGTCTTCTAATAATACATGCTGGGTGTGAGGTCTGTGTGTTTAGAAAGCTGCTACCTTCACTAACTCCCATGTATTGGCCTTTTCTCTTCCACAGCCAATGAGGGGTCTATTCTACCCTGTGCTGACAGATACTGAGGGGTGTAGTCCCTTCAGCAGCAAAATGTTAGGACATTTTTTATAAAGACTGTCTTCATAGTTAAAAGAGAAAAAAACAACAACTTTGGTCATCTCTCCTACAACATCATTCACACTGGGAAGGGGCATGTTGCTATGGTTGAAAATTCAGACACTTAAAAACACAAAAGAGATGCAACAGCATATCAATTCTTTCGGTGGACGGAGGAATTGGCCCGACCATAACATGGTGTCTATGGCACGGGCGGAGAAGCGAGCCGCCACTGTTGCGAGTGGGTATGAGCGTTGGAATCTGCCAGAACTTATCTGCGCGGATTCTGTAGTGTGAACCCACCCTAATACTGGCAAAATTACCCCCTGGGTGGGATTGGAGGAGACTAAGTAGAGGCAGCCACTCTCCCATCTGGAACACGGTCGGCTCTTACAACACCATTCACACTTGACTGGGGTGCTTTGCTATGGCTGAACATACAGACACACAAAAACACCACAAAGTTGCCTAATTTAGCATGTAGGAAACAACTGAGCTATATAAAACTGAGTGCTTAGGGGCCCATAGCCTTTACACTCTACAGAATAACCTGTACCTGACCTGGGAGGGGTAAAGTCTGAGTGCTGTTGTGGATATGGACTATTCTCAGCAACTACATTTTCTATGAGTTTTTTTTTTCTGTCAATATAGCAGCAAATAAGTAAATGTCATCTCTTTGCTTCACC
The DNA here is from genome assembly GCF_027789765.1 of Dendropsophus ebraccatus. NCBI lineage: Eukaryota > Metazoa > Chordata > Amphibia > Anura > Hylidae > Dendropsophus > Dendropsophus ebraccatus. Next base: position 14,759,663 of record NC_091468.1, on the reverse strand, counting down.
AGGAGTATCCATTCTGCAGAAGAGCATGAGACTGTACTCTCCTTTCTACTCTTCTGACATTATCATCGCTTCCCCTCTCGGTCTGCGGACCATCATCGGCAGTGAAGGAGAGAAGAAGAGGGACTTTGATTTTCTGTCTTCTATAGAGGTCCTCATCATCGATCAGGCGGATATCTACCTGATGCAGAACTGGGAGCATGTGCTGGTAAGTGCCGGCATTATATTGTCTGTAGAGATTTCCTGATGGTCTGTAGAATAGACTGTTACTATTGCCTTGGGTTTGGGTTCTTAAAGCGACATGTACCCTCACAGGGATCCTGGTAGGGGCAGTCCATTTTTTTGAAAACGTCTCCGGGTTTCCACGCTCTGTACCATTTTCTACTTGAGCACCGGCTCAGAGCACTGGGTGCAGTGCCAGCGCCCCTCAGTGTGACTATAACCCCTCAGTGACGCGTCTCCCTTAGAATGAAACAGGGACGTATCACAGAGGGGAGGGGTTATGGTAACACCGGGGGGTGCAGGGCCTGCCCCCATTGCTCCGTGCCAGTGCGCAAGTAGAAAACTGCACCAGGCTGGTTTAAAGAAAAGGACTGTGCCACTTAGATCCTGGCACTGAGCAGGTACTGCAAAAAAAAAAAAAAAAATTCGGTACCTGTGATGGTACATTCACTTTAAATACCCATTATAGCAGTGTTCCCTACCCTATAGCTACCTACTGTTATAACACTACAATTCCCATCATGCATTGACAGCCTTGGGCTTTTCTAGCCCCCTCTATTGAGGCTGAGGGTTTCTGCGGTTATGTCTGTGTATCTTGGTTGTGTTTTTCACTTCTCTTCATTGTTTAGTCCAGTGATCTGGGTCTTCTGAAGACCAGATGTGATGTCTAACACTTACATCCTTCCCCCGCTGACTTGTTCCACTTGTATTTTAGCTCCTGATGTCTCATCTCAATCTGCAGCCGACAGACTCTCATGGCGTGGACTTCTCCCGAGTTCGCATGTGGAACCTCAGTAACTGGGCCAAATACTATCGTCAGACCCTGTTGTTTAGTGCCTTGCAGGATCCCCATATTAATTCCATATTTAACAAGCATTGCTTTAATTACAGCGGACAGGTAAGTGCAATACACATGCATGTACCTAGTATACCTAACATTGTCATTGTGAATTTTAAAATAAGTTGCTGGTTTCTGCACCCCCTCCATGAAGCTGCCGAGTTCAGAGCTCAGAAATGTTCATCACCCCAAAGAGCATGAATAGAGCGCAGGCCACAGGATCGCTTCATCCATTGCAGGGACTGTTGTGTCGCCATTCAGCAGTTGAACCCCAGCGATCAGTTTGTTATCCCTCAGTCTATGAATAGGGGTACCAAACTGAGATTGGAATACTCCTTTAAGTGTTAAAGAAATAACCTGACAGTCCACTAGATGCAGATGTTGGGGAGAGGAGGAATCATGCATTGGGATTCAACATTTCTGATCCTTTACATGGCTGCACTGTTCTCTCACTTTGACCATTCGCATTGTATTTGTTCCTATCCAGGTGGCTGTAAAAAACATTCCGATAACAGGCTCCATATGTCAGGTCCTGGTGCAGCTTCCTCACGTCTTTCAGCGTCTGGAGGCAGACAGCGCCCTCTCTGTATTTGATGCTCGGTAAGATAAATATTCTACATAAAAGCGATAACTTGTGTCTTATATACTGGACAGATTTTCACTTTTGGTTTTTGCTCCTTGTGTTTAAAAGGCCATAGCACTTTATTTTGTCACCTACAGGAGCCCTTATTCTTAGCAACACTAATTTTACTTTGTGATGACTTTACCATATATATATACAGTGTGTGTGTGTGTGTGTGTGTGTGTATATATATAATTTTTTTTGTAAAGCATATATGCAATTTCTTGATTACTTTTTATTCCAGTTTTTCCATATTTGATTTGACTAAAACCAGCAATTTTGCACTTTCGTGTTTTCTCTTGTTTGCATCGGGCCAAGCTGATCGCTCTGTTCGGCTATAAGTGACAGCCCCCAGCCACCAATAGCAGACAGGGGCTGCCTGGTATACAGAGGGATCACATCGTGAGCCCTCTCTATACCTTTTTAACAGAAAAGAGGCGTAAATGTACCCCCTTTGTCCTTAAACGGTTAATATAATAGTAGAAATAATAATAATAATAATAATAATGCAATCTTGCTTCCTCAGTTTTAATTTTTTCACGGACAAGATCCTGCCTCAGTATCGAGACGCCATCATGTCGCACACCCTGATCTTCATCCCTTCCTACTTCGATTATGTGCGGCTACGAAATTACTTCACTAAGGAGGAGCTGAACTTCACCCACATCTGTGAATACACCGACAAAGCGGGGGTCTCCAGAGCCCGCCAGTTCTTCCTGAAAGGAGAGAGGCAATTCCTCCTGGTCACAGAGAGGTTTCACTTCTACAAGAGGTGAGGATGTTGGACCTCGCTTATAAAGTCTGATGTCTGGCAGGGGATCTCGCATTGCTGCAGACCATGGGTCTGATACAAAGATGTGTTATCGGACATCATTAATGCACCTTCCCAGAAACTCCCTCTAGACATGCCAGTAATACTTTGGTACTGTCACATTATTTGGGTCCACCATGCCATTTTTCCAAGGTCCTAGGTCCTGGGTGATATGGGCAAAAAATAAAATCACTTTTTTTATTTATTTTTTTTTTTATTTTTTTTTAAAGGGTGTAGCAGTAGAGGCTTAGTGGATGAGGGATGTAGTAATAGTAGAGGTATAGAAGATGAGGGGTGTAGTAGTAGGAGGAGTAATAGCAATAGTAGTGGGAGTACTAGTATCAGGAGTATTAGTAGTGGGAGTAGTAGTAGTATCAGAGTGAGAGCATTGGGAGTAGTAGTATCAGGAATGGAGGTAGTAGTAGTAGGCTACTGGTAGGCATGGTGAGGGAGGGGCGGGGTCCTCACCCACTCTCCAGTAATCGTACTCTGGGTCTCTCCTGCCCTGGGAGGCTGCTCAGTGCCCGGCTTCTGCTCCTGGTTCTGTTGCGGGCAGGTAGGCAGCAGCGATCTTGTGGGTGGTGGCGGGCAACAATTGGATCGCCTGGGCTGCCCATTATAGTCAGCGGCGATCTGCTGCCACCACTTTTATTACACAGAGTAAGTGTCCATTTACTCATATTATCTGAAAGATTTTCTGCCAAAGTTTGAACCCAGAAACAGACTATAAACAAAGAACAGGTTTTAAAGGAAAGCCTGAGATTTCTCCTCTCTTCAAATCCATTCCTGGCTTTGGCTTCAAATATTTGGTAGATAATCTGTCAGATAATCTTTCTGTGTAAATGGACACTTACCAACAGCAGACCGTCACTGACATAATGAAAAGTCATAGTCAAAGTCATAGTCAAAAGTTTTGATTTGTGCGGGTGCTGAGACCCCCACTAATGGCTTGAACGAGCTAGGAGAAGCTTTTGGCTAAGCTCTTCTCTTCCTGCACTACATACGAGAATTGAAATCATATAATACATTGATCGGTTTATTTCATGGTGCCATTAATATATCCAGTTTGTCCTGCAAAAACAAGTATTCATGTTTGGATGGAAAATTTAAAAAAAGTTTTGGCTTTCGGAAGGGGATGAAGTAAATCTAGATGACGATTGTCAAGATGAGCTGTTAAAGTGGCTGAACGGCCGCTCACTGGATATCCTCGTTCTTATGTTCTCAGGTACACGCTGAAGGGTATAAGGAACCTCATCTTCTACGAGCTCCCCACGTATCCGCATTTCTACAGCGAGGTGTGTAACATGATGAAGGCGTGGAACAAGGGGGAGGAGGCTACGTGGACCTGCACGGTGCTGTACTCCAAGTATGATGCCCAGAGGCTGGCCGCGGTGGTGGGCGCCGAGAGGACGGCTCAGATGCTGCAGTCTAAGAAGAGTGTGCACCTGTTTGTCACTGGGGAAAATAGCTAACAATCCCCCCACCCAGCAAAAGCGGACTAAACACACCACCATAATGGTCTACATTGTACAGAATTCATTTACTATTGGTATCCTGTGAATAATATTACTGGCCTCTTCAATGTCTTCTGTTCTCTTTTTTCTTTTATTTGAATGACAACAACGAGCAGTCTGTATAGATTGATACATAATTACAGTTATGGACGAGGTTTAGAAGGTTCGGTATATCGTGTAGGTGTTGTAGCCCTGACATAGTGCAAGTATACCATACATGATATAGGTCAGTGTTCCCCAACCTGGCCGCTTATCTGATGCAAAACTACAACTCCCATCATGCCCTGATAGCCTAAGGCAGAGGTAGGGAACCTTGGCTCTCAGGCTGTAGCAAAACTACAACTCCCATCATGCCTGGACAGCCAAAGCTTTAGCTTTGGCTGTCCAGGCATGATGGGAGTTGTAGTTTTGCAACAGCCTGAGAGCCTAGGTTCCCTATCCCTGGCCTAAGCTTGTATCCATGTTTTCCAGGACACCCTAGGGCTGCATCCAAGTTCTTCAACCACCGGTAATCAAATTCAGAGAATTTGGGATCGGACAATTCCGAAGTTATTTATTATTTGCCCATGTCTAATTAGACGGCTAGAACCAATAGTGTCATGACTAGAGGTCATTGAGCATAGTTGTGTATAAACTGCTGTAGCCTTAAAGGGATTATCCAGGCTTAGAAAAACATGGCCGCTTTCTTCCAGAAACAGTATCTCAGTTTGGGTGTGGGGTTTTGCAGTTCATTGAATTGTAATACCACACACAACCTGAGGACAAAGGTGGTGCTGTTTTTGGTAGAAAGTAGCAGAGTTTGTTCTAATCCTCAGAACATATAGTCATTGGGTATGAAATAGGGGCCTTTTCTTACTACACACAATTGTAGTGATCCAGAATGCTGGTCTGTCTTCAGAAGCATTGCTCTTTCTATTATCCCTTTCATGTGAACAAGACTACCAACAATTTAAAGTGTCACTGTCATATTTTTATTCATTTATATTTTTTTTCCCAAAATCAATAGTACAGGCGATTTTAAGAAACCTTGTAATCGGGTTTATTAGGCAAATATGCAATTATCTGCATTCAAAAAGACTTTCCCCAGGTCCCCCCCCTCCCTCCTCTCTCTCATACACTGCTCATTATCAGGACATATCGACTCTTTTACATCAGTCGGATCCTGTCTGTTCTATGGAGGGGGGAGATTAGTCGGCAGCAGAGAACAAAGGATTACACAGTGGAAGCTGTGTGAAAACCGGTATTCAGAGGTCAGTGCTGACTTCAGAGCAGATAACCCTGTGATGTAGCTGTAAATTAACTCTTTGTTGTCCTGTTTCGGTGCCTCATCTCCCTTAACCCCCTCCCCTCTCCATAAGAGAACCATAAAGAAGGGGGAAAGCTTCAAACTGCTTTTTCATGATAAGAATGCATGTATCGGCTAATAAACCCAATTACAAAGTTTCTTAAAATCGCCTGCACTATTGATTTCTGCAAAGAAAATGTAAACAACAGTGACACTTTAAAGCTAGCTGTGATTGAAAAACTGAATATAAAGGGGTACTCTGGGTGGGAGGGCTTTATTCACTATGCCTGGGAAGGGAGTTGATGAAAGCAACAACGTCCACTTACCTCCCTGGTTCCAGTGCTGGGTCCTGCATCGTGCTGCTCTGGTCTCCCATCCCCCAGCCACTTTCCAGTCTATGACGCGGCTGGAGACGTGATGTTTTAAGCCCGCTCAGCCATTCAGCGGCAGAGGCGGGACCCCAATTCATTTGCTGAATGACTGAGCAGGCTTGAATTACACTTCCTGGTCAATGACGGAAGCAGCGTGATGTGGGACCCAGTAATGGAAAGGGGAGGCAGCTGGACGTCATTGCTTTCATCCACCGTCTTCCCGGCTATAGTGGAAAAAAAAAAACCTCCTATCTGGAGTACCCCTTTAACTAATAACTTATATGATGATATATAGCTATATCTACCATTTCTATACTTGAGACGTTATTGAACGTTGGTGCCAGAAGCTCCAGTGTATAGAAATGTTGGTCCCTGGTCTGCTACACAGCACCTGTTAGTTGTAAGTCCTGACACTAGATGGCAGACTGATCTCTTCTAGAGGCTTCTCTCACTCATCAGCACAAATGTATATCAGAAATAGGCAAATTAAGCAAAAAATAAATCCTAATAAATTTTTTCTTATACTGTATTTAATGATTTTAGGTTAATTAACACTTTTTTTCTAGTTGTAGATTTAGGCTGTGCGGTGTCTTTTGTTGCACAGTTTGTATCTGCACATAGCTTCCTTCTTCATGGTTAACCTCTTAATGACCGCTGTGACGCCCGTCTGTAGTTACATATGGTTCGCTGAACCCATGCTATATGCGGGGGTGTCAGCTGTATGTTACACTTTTTCAAAAAATCTCGTACAGGGAAAGGGGTACAAGGGGAGCTCCAACATTGGTCTTGTGCTTGTTCTGCAAACAATCACCGATCTATTAACTGAAGGGAACAACCTGCTTAATGTTTAGTCACCTGGACCTTCACTCATCCATACATCTGACATGTTTAAAGTTTTCTAAAACTGCAGTTATAATTTAAAAGGAGACTTTATACATGTATAAAATTTTGATTGGTCGGAGTCTCAACATTACAGCCAGTGCTTCTTAGGGCCTTTTTACACGGAAAGATTATCTGACAGATTATCTGCCAAAGATTTGAAGCCAAAGCCAGGAATGGACTATAAACAGATCAGGTAATAAAGGAAAGCCTGAGATTTCTCCTCTTTTCAAATCCACTCCTGGTTTTGGCTTCAAATCTTTGGCAGATAATCTGTCAGATAATCTTTCCGTGTAAAAGGGCCCTTACTCCTTAGCTTGTCAATTTAACCAATTCATTACAGGAGACAATTGTAATTACTGGTTCATTTGTAAGGGTGCCTTTACACAGAGAGGTTTATCTGAGAGACTTTTGAAGCCAAAGCCATGAATGGATTTGAAACAAGGAGAAATCTCGGTCTTTCCTTTATGACATGTTCTCTGTTTATAATCTGTTCCTGGTTTTGGCTTCAAAAATCTGTCAGATAAATCTTTTTTTTTTTTTTAAACACACCGTAAGGCTGCATTCACATGTTCAGTGTTCCGCATGTGGAATGCCTGTAACGGACTTCTTCCCCCGCCCAGGCAGCATCTGTGATAAGATGCTGGGAGCGGGAGAACTGTACAGATATGCGCCGTGCTGTAATGGCAGCGCTTGGCGGGGGGAGAAGTCCGTTACAGGCATTCCATGACCATGTTCCGTGTGGAACACAGAACATGTGAATGTAGCCTGGGTCTATGGAGCCCATCTCCTGCAATGAGTCTGATTGAACAGGGAGCTGGGGAGTGAAGAGCACAGGCGCTTGCTTCTCCTTGCTAATAGATAAAGATATATATGAGAGAGAGATTGGTGGGGGATCTCGTTACTGAGACCCCAAGCAACAAAAACATTTCACATTGAATCCTAGCCTAAGGGCCCTATTCCACCGGACGATTATCGTTTAGATTATCGTTAAATCGTTCGAATCTAAACGATAATTGTTCGGTTGAATAGCAGTTATCGATTAACGACCGAATGTTCATCGCTATTTAAGACCTGGACCTATTTTTATCGTTGCTCGTTCGCAAAACATTCGCAAATCGTTCGCATTGAATAAGACGTTGTTCGGTCATTCGCAGTAGATACAAGCACAATAGCGAAGAAAAACTGATCGCAAATACGATCGTAAGTAACTATTATCGTTCCATGGAAATGAGTGAACGTTTTCAGGTCTTTCGCAATAGCGGTCGTTTGAGATCGTTAACAATTATGCGAACGATAATCGTCTGGTGGAATGGGGCCCTAAGCCCATGTTCACACATGGTAGATTTTTTTTTTTATTTTTTTTTTTAGATTTGCTGCATCTTTTGAGACCACTATAAAACTTTTTTACCCTACTTTAATGTGACTTATGTGAATGGGAATACCTGGGTTCACACTACATTTTTGCAATCTGTTTTTTAAATCCATTTCATGCAAGAAAAAGGGAGGAAATTGTGTGCATTTGTTTTGATCAATTTTTCCATTGACTTCCATTATAGAAAAAGAAAAACAGATCAAAAAAACAGTTGAAAACATATCCGTTTTTTTTCCTTTTCTTTTTTTGTTTGTTCATTTTTTTTTTTTAAAGACCTCAGCTCACCAGTTCCAAGTCGTTCAGCTCACCTGACTGTCAGGTGGATGACTCCAGACACTTAGCCGAAACGCATCAGTTTTTCTGTGTGTTGTGTTTGCAGTATATACAATAATCACTCACCTATCTGTAAATGTATTTCATGATATAAGATAAAGTAATAATCCTGGAGGTCCAGCCATTGTTCTGGACCTCCAGTCACTCGTATTATTGAAGAACACAGCAGCTGGTAGACTGAAATAACTGAGTAATAAATATTCACATGTATAGCACATATCCATTTAAGGGTACAAACACACACACCGTATACGCAGCAGATACGCAGCAGATTTGATGCTGTGTTCAGTTGTTTAAATGAAATCTGCTGCGGATCCGGTAAGTGTGAACGTACCCTAAAGGGATTTTTTCTGACACTGGTTGTCTCAGAAGAATACCTTGCCGAGATGAGAGAGGGCAGGTGCAGGTCCATGTATGCAAAACCACACCCACACACAATGTCCGATAGCTTCCCGTTGTCGCCGCGGCATCAGTAATATCGGGCAGCTATTAAACATGGCGTAAGGGCGAAACAACCCCCAGAGGGCTAGTGAGCTGAGGAATGGAATAGGTAGGACCTTTTCTGCTCCCAGAAAATCCCTTTTAAAATCTTGTATTTTTCAGTACTTATCAGCTGCTGTATGGTGTATTCTTTCCAGTCGGGAGAGCAGGAGAGGTTTTCTATGGGGATTAGACAGTTCCTGACATGGACAGAGGTGGCAGCAGAGAGCACTGTGTCAGACTGGAGAGAATACACCATTTCCTGCAGGACATACAACAGCTGATCAGTATGGGAATACTTGAGATTTTAAAATAAAAATAAATTACGAATCTGTATAACTTTCTGAAACCAGTTGATTTGAAAGAAAAAGATTTTGGCTGGAGTACCCCTTTAAGACAGACAAGTTCCCTTTAAGAACAGTCAATACCATAATAATATTTTTGTGCTATTAAAGCTTTGGTGTTACATTAAAGATTTTAAAGGAGAAAATGATGCAGATGACGAACATATTCTCAATACGAATTCTCGCCCTCCCTGCGGTACATTCAGGCTGGGGATGCTAGGATCTCATTTTTGTTCAGCCTCCCGCCATTATAATCCAGCAGCCCGCAGAGACGTACAATGGACGGCAGTGAGCAACATTTAATTCCGGTGCCGGATGGCGCTAACTCGTGTTTTGAATCACCCTTTGCACGGTCCGCCGTGGGCTAGGGATTGGTTGCTAAGCTATGGCGAAGTCGCCTGCGGTGAGCAGCTTGGAGAAGGTGTAGGTTAAAATCTCCAGCATGGAATGAAAATACCCGGCACAATAGGCAGGAGCGGTGGAAGTGCAGAAAGACTGTGTGATTGCGGCGTAATTGGCTTTATTGTCATCCATTGAGAAGGGTGTACGGATTGTTTAATTGAATTTGATTGCAGGGGAAACTAAGGGGAAAGAAAGACACAGCTGGAGGCCAGGTTTATACTACCCCGTCCTAAAAGGAAATGTTCTCAGGCAAAGTAAACATTCCTTACAAGCCCGGGCTTTCTTCTATACACTTGTCCCCCCACCTCGCCCCGATTCTGAATTATGAATCATGTTGCATTGTATTTGATTCTGAATACAAAATCATAACCTCCTTTCTATCGCTTCCATTCACCGCCATCCGAAATGAAGAGATGTCAGAAGCCGGTTTAGGCTCGGAAGAAAAGAAGGCTTCAAAAAAAAAAGCGCAACTCTATACTTCATCCGTTCTTGAGGTGCGAGGCTGTCAGTCATGGGGAGCTGCCGAGCTGTGACTGACAGCTCTGTGGGGCTCTAGTACTCAATGGCTTTGTGTCCGTAGTCATACGAGCCTATAGACGGTCGGATGTGTGGGTTCTTTTCACGTATATACTGTTGGTACAAGTTCTATCTATAACTACTGTGTTGATCCAGAGAAAGGGTATGTGCACACTACAGAATCCCGACGGACCGCCAGTCGCGGATTCTGCAGCTCACATAGGCTTCATTCTATGGTTTGACAGATTCCACTATCCGCCCAAAGAATGAGCCCGCTCATTCTTTGGGCGGACGGCGGAATCTATCAAACCATAGAATGGAGTCTATGGGAGCTGTGGAGATGAGACCGGCCGCCAGAGTTCGCAAGCGGGTGTGGGCTGCGGGTGTTCCATCGGGATTCCGTAGTGTGCACATACCCGAAGGCATAAAAGAAGTCCGGCAATTTTTAAAATCCGGCAGGGACAGGGGGACTGGCCTTGAGACCCCCGCCAGGCTCTAGGATCTCCGGCGCTGACACATCACAACCCAGCTGATGATGAGCCAGAAGAGGGATTTTCCGAAAATCCAGCAGGGGTCCAGAGGCCGGTCTTGATGCTCACCAAAGGCACGGGGAGAGTTAAAGGAGAAGTGCGGTGAAAATTTTTATTAAAGTATTGTATTGACACTTATTGAAACGTCTCCTTTAAGGGGCAGATGCAAATTGCCCCATACCAGAGGGAAAATCTTCCTGACTCCTGGTATTTGTGTAGCAGAGTTCCTGAGTTTTTCCATAGACATGGCCGTTCTTTGCCGTGGGCTGTATCTTGTATAGCAGCGCAAGTGAATGAGGCGGATACGCAATATCATACAGGCAGTACCTTGGAGGGATTCGTATAACAGAAAAAAGTTACTACTGTAAGTCGGCCCTTCAGTTTAAGTACCTGCTGCAGATATGTTGCGGTGTACATCAAATGTGCGTTCCTCCATTTGTGCTATATACACCTAGTAGGTTAGCAGAGGTTTTATTGTGGTCTGTTACCATAGAAACACATAGGCCCAGATTTGAGTAATTTGCCCGAAGCAACCAATGACGGCTCTGGTTTAATTTTACCAAACCTTGTTCTAGGGCAGGAATGGGGAACTTTCGTCCCTCCAGCTTTTGCAAAACTACAATTCCCATCATGACTGGACAGTCAAAGCTTTAGCTGTCTATTAGAAATGAGCGAACCAGATTCGGGTTAGAGTCCATAAGAACCCGAACGTTTGGCATTTGAGTAGCGGTGGCTGCTGAACTTGGATAAAGCTCTAAGGTTGTCTGGAAAACATGGATACAGCCAATGACTATCTCCATGTTTTCCACATAGCCTTAGGGCTTTATCCAACTTCAGCAGCCACCGCTAATCAAATGCCGAAAGTTCGGGTTCGGATCGACTCCAGCATGCTCCAGGTTCGCTCATCTCTACTGTCTATGCATCATGGGAATTGTAGTTTTGCAACCGCTAGAGGGTCGAAGGTTCCCCCTCCCTGTTCTAGGGATTATGCGGATACTCCAAAAACTTTATATACTGCTGGGGGTGGCATGAAAAAACAACACAAATACTCACCTACCCCAGTCCCTGGGGCTCCCAGTCCTCTACTTCCTACTTTCAATTGAGCTTTGTGGTATACTGTGATCTTGTGGCTATAACTACTGATGCTGTATATTGTATTAATATAGTGCTATATTGATGTATACATTACATTCAGGGTATAGATCATTGCCTATTGGTTATTCTCGGAACGTTCCTAGTATGGCAGATTTTCTGGTAATATATACTGTAACTTTCTGAGGCGGCCTGACACCCGATGTCTGTTTCCAATACAAATACACGTCTGGCACCAATGCCCTGGATGCCAGGATATGCCTTCTGGGTAGAATTTCAGATATGAGTCTGAACAGCTCTGAATCCCTTTCCCAGACCAAAGGAGTCATTGCCAGGAAATTGATATCCCCATCTGCCCCGTCTGTCGGTTACTGATCGCTGTCCATACAAATCCTGCAAAATATGTCAAAGAGCGAATTATGGCGAATCTGGCTCCGTGTGCCCTCCACCTGTCCAGGGATGTTAACATGTAGATCGGGGGTTTAGAAAAAAACAATAAAGGAAAAAAAGTTTTAATTTTTTTTTAAATTCTGCTAAGAAATATACAATACTCATAGTTATAAGGACCGTAGTAAGGGAGGAAAAAACCTGAGCTGTATTTTCAGTAAAATGATTGATGAAAAGTGACAGACCCCATTATAAGACAAAGGGATCTTTCAGGCGCTATTGGTCTTTGTCATGCGACAGAGTCGGCACTGTCAGTTTTATTGTTCTGCTCCTATGATGGAACAGAACAATGGATATGATGAATACAGAGCCTTAAAGGGAATGTATTACTGATTTTCTTTTTATTATTATTATAGTTAAAAGCAGATACAGAAAAATGTTCCTTATTTTGAACCTCTTTCTATTTTCTGATTAAGAGTTTTTCATGTTTTTGTACATTATTATGGGAGCAGCCATATTGCCTGAGCTTCAGCTCTGCTCTGTTTACAGCATGTAGAGATGGAAATTGGAACAATAGACTGGAGCTGACTCTATGGAAGAGTGTTTCGGGCATGCTCTGTGACCTGTGAAAAGGTCATTGTGTGGGAAGTGGGAGAAGGGTAGATGTGACCATTACCTATTATAAATAGTGGATCCTGTACTAGCTGTGTATAGGTGTTACTGTAATACTGTCTATAATTATAGTGAGGGCACTGCTGAGAATTGATTTGTGCAAAACAAGATGTGTCAGCTTATTATTAGAATCAATGGTCAGTGTCAGAACAGGGGATAAGGACTTTAAACTTGGAATGTTTTTTTTTTCTCTAAAGAAATCAACAGGGATTGGGATTAAGGATGGTCCGAACCTGCCGAGGTTTGGGTTCGTATGAACCCGAACACTCAGCATCAGATTCCCGCTGTCTGGCCGCTCCGTGCAGTGGGTGGATACAGCGGGAGGACCACCTGGAAAACTGGGATACAGCCTATGGCTATGGCTGTATCCCAGTTTTCCAGGCGGTCCTCCCGCTGTATCCACCCTCTCCACGGAGCGGGCAGACAGCGGCAATCGTTGCCGAGAGTCCGGGTTCGTATGAACCCGAACCTCGGCAGGTTCGGACCATCCCTAATTGATATCACAAGCAGCTTTGCAATATTCTCTCAATATTTTGCCGCTAGGTATCTCCCTCCCTATCATACTGTGCTCCATGCTCCCTCCGGGCCAATATTTAGTCTTTTCTCTTTTCAAAATAAAAGAGACCAAACACAGAAAGTCCCAGTCCTGCACAGGGAGAAGGTTAAGTCTTTACTGCTCCGCGTCCATATTCCGTAGCAGAGAATCCTGGGGTGCTAGCATTGTATGGTCAGCTCTCCTGTCACGCCGCACCAAAACCTCTGTAACCACATAGCGACATTACACTTAATTAATTTTGATATAACAAAAAGTATTGTCTGCTGGTAAGCTGCAAAGCTGATAATATAATTAGCAAAAATTAACCCCCTCCCGCCACTCAACAGTAAATTAACGTCGCTGCAGCTTATGCCTTATGCTGCAGCGGCGTTAATTTACGATCCAGGATGACACAGGCGCAGGAGCTGCACCTGTGTCCTCCGTGGTGGGTCCTGGCTATCAGTGATAGCCAGGGACCCGTCGCAACTCTCAGCGAGAGTTAACCCTATAGATACTGAGGTCAGCACGACCGCAGCATCTATAGGAAAGTCATAGAAAACCGGAAGCCTCAGGCTTCCAGTTTCCTGGGTACGGAGGCCGGCGGGGGAAAGGAAGAGAAGACAAGGCGCGCGCCGGACACGCGGCCGTGAGCTCTGCCCCCTCCCCTGCCACTGTCACAAGATTGTAACAGCGGCAGGGGACAAAGGAGGGGGCAGACACAGGGACATAAGCTTATAGGATCATTATGATCCCATAAACTGATATCCTAAAACTACCTGGGCATTGAGGCATCAATGAACCCAGGTCGTGAAAGGGTTAATATTATAATTAGCCTAAGGTATTTGCCCTCAGGTGATATACAAGCTGCATGATGGACAGGTGTCTTTGCTTGTGTGAGCGCACAGAGGACTGGGACTTCCTGTGTTTGGTCTCTTTTTTTGAACAAAGGAAAGACCAAATATCGGGACAGAGGGAGTATGGAGTGCAGTTTGGACGCATGTATAACATTGATTTAAACATAAAAAACTAAAATAAATAAATGAATGAATGAAGAGACTACTTGTGATCACAACCCCTGTGGATTTCTTTAAAAAAAAAAAAAAACGCAACAGTGCCACTTTAAAGGGGTACTTTCTTACATATCAACTGGTACTAGAAAGTTATACAGATTTGTAATTTACTTCTATGTAAAAATCTCCAGTCTTCCATTTCTCATCAGGTGCTGTATGTTCTGCAGGAAATGGTGTATTATTTCTAGTCTGACACAGTGCTCTCTGCTGCCACCTCTGTCCATGTCAGGAACTGTCCAGAGCAAGTTTTCTGTAGGGATTTGCTGCTGCTCTGGACACTTCCTGACATGGACAGAGGTGGCATCAGAGAGCACTGTGTCAGACTGGAGAGAATACACCACTTCCTGCAGGACATACAGCAGCTGATACATATGGGAAGAACTGAGATTTTTAAATAGAATTAAATTACATATCTGTATAATTTTCTGACACCACCTGATTTGAAAGAAAAAGATTACACCTATAAGATCTGCTCCAAAACCTTGTCGGAACCCTGAACGTGTGAACACGGCTTTACTACGTATAACAATAAGTGACATGCACCTGCTGCTTGTTATGACTTAGAGGTAAGTTTTAGTATCCGTCCTTATACCATCATTGCTATTCTCACTTCCCTCAGCGTTCGCCTGCATCCTATTCCCCTGAGGAAGCCGCCACAGACAGGTATATTGCATTTCATAATGTCCCTGGGTTAATCCGAGGGCAGGTGAACAATTGCCCTGTATCTTTTGTTGAAGAGTAATTTCATCAAACGGCCTCTGTCTTTCCACCCAGAGCGGCTCAGTGGCTTACCTCTGATCACATTTCAGCTCTGAGGGATCGACCTCTGCTCAGCTCCTGTACTGGATGTAAGAGGTCACCTTACCTAAGAGCCGGGACTAAGCGAGATTACCTGCCGCTCAAGAAAAAGAACCTAATTGTCTGTGTCACATAGGAGAGCCGGACGGATAAGCCGTGTGATATGGAGTGAGCGGTGTGATTTGGAAGACGGTGCAAACAATTTCACTTAATGTAATTATAATAATAAAAAAATACTAATAACTATAATACAGAATTTTAAGATCTCGATGGCGGCAACTATTTAGTTCCCCCCCCCCAGAAATATTTGATTTTTCAATTGACCGGCCCATACAGCTGGCATCTTTCTTTTTACCATAAAATGTCATGTTTAAAAAAATATAATAATAATAAGAGAAATTGAAAACAACAAAAAAAATTAAGCAATTTTTGGGAGATTTTATATTTTATATTGTACGCTGCATGGTACAACCTGTTTATTCTGTGGGTCAGCACCATTAGGCTATGTTCACACAACGTTTTTTCAGCTCCATTCAAAATAACGTCCGTCATTTGGAGTCTAAAATAACGGACGTTATTTAGCTGTCTGGCCTCCCCTTAGTGCAATGACTGGTGTTTGCACATTATTCTAGTTTGGAATTACTAATTGGTCTTTGGGTGCGGCTTGAAAAGTCCATTGAATTTAATAGTAAAAACTGATAAAGAACAGTAGAAAAAGAAAAACGTCCGTTGTTTGCAAAAGACGTCCGAAAATAATGCTCATGTTCATTATTTTGACGTCCGCAGTAAAAACGTCCGTTGTTCAATGCATTGTGTGCATTGGACGTCCGTCTTCCCATTGACTTCAATGCATTGCTATTGCAGTCAGTTAAATCGTGGCACAACGGACCTTTTTTAAAATATCAAAATGGGCCGCCTTTTCTCTATTTTTGACGTTGTGTGACAATAACCTTACAGTGATGACACATTTATATTGTTTTTGTTATGTTTTACTACTTAAAATGTATTTACTTAAAAGGTTATCTCACAATTACAAGATATCAGGTCCAGAAAAAAAAAAGGCAGAATTTACGAGAACTGGATTCCACTTGAGATTCTGCCTGTCCTATTGCTTCAATGGGATTTCTCATGCTCCTCTGCTCTCCACTCAAAGAATTAACATGTTGAGGATAGGCCAACAAAAAATTTTGCCCGTTAAATCAAATATAAGGAATATGTGGTACTGCTGTAGTTATGTTACTTCCTTAAAAAAGCTGTATTCTTGCCAGTCAAGTCCCATCCCTCCTCCTTTAAAAGAGAAGTCCGGATTTTTTTTTTTTAATAAAAGTATTGTATTACCCCCCAAAAGTTATACAAATTACCAATATAAACTTATTATGGGAAATGCTTGCTCACTGCTGGGTTTGCTAACAAGTGGTTTGTATAAGTGGAGTTGAAAGAGGAGTTAAAAGAAGGAGTTACACAGTTTTTTTTGCACTGAGGATGATGGCCGGTGAGATGGGAGGTTTCATTCAGTGCGCAGTCTGCCGCATGTACGCACAACTGGAGCAGGAGTTCCAGGTTGAGTACCGCTGTGACAGATGTGAGCATGCTGCCCATCTAGAAGCTCGAGTTAGAGATCTGGAGAAGTATATTGCAACACTGAGGGAAATTGGCCACCTTCAGCAGGAAATTCTGCTCACTGAGCAGGAGGTTAGTGGGGTAGAGATGGAGGGTGGTGATATAGAGCAGGAGGCCCAAGTAAGTAGCTGGGTTAATGTAGTTAGAGGGACCAGTAAGGGATCCAAGAAAAGGAAGGCCACTTCTCCTACTATATGCCCAAGCAAAATTGCCAAGTTAGGTGATGATGCAAGGGCATCCGTGTCAGAAATGGCAGCTCTAGTGGATCCTGTTCTCCCTAACAGCCGGGGAACAGTCCAACTAGTAGTGGGCGGGATGGTATTGTAGGTAGGCCTAGACAGTTAGTGGTTGTAGGGGATTCTATAATCAGGAAGACGGATAGAATAATTTGTCGCCAAGACCGCCTCAACCGAATGGTTTGCTGTCTCCCTGGTGCCAGGGTTCGGCATGTGGTGGAAAGGGTGGATAAATTACTTGGGGGGGCTGGGGATGACCCAGCTGTCGTGGTCATGTGGGAACCAATGACAGGATACAAGGTAGGTGGAGGTCTATTAAAAATAATTTTAGAGAACTAGGTGCTAAGTTGAAGGGAAGGACCTCAAGGTTGTATTCTCTGGAATACTGCCTGTGCCATGCGCATCGCAGGAAAGACAGCGGGAAATTAGGGAGTTAAATGCATGGCTCAAGTCGTGGTGTAGAGAAGAAGGGTTTGGGTTTTTAGACCACTGGGCTGAATTTTCATTGTGGTACAAACTGTTTTCCGCAGATAATTTGCACCTTAATGGAAGGGGGTCCGCTGTGCTGGGGGAGAGAATCCTATAAGGGGTGGAGAGGTTTTTAAACTAGGGATGTGGAGGGAGGACAATGTAGTATGTAATATAGTGGCGGATAGGTTAGAGAGGGGACAGAACAATGAGGAGGGAGGAGAAGGGTCCTGTGGGGGGAGGATAAGACCAGTGCATAGGGAGATCCATATGTTGCGGATGAACAGTGGGGATGATTGTAGCCACAGTACTGTAATAAATCCTATTTCTTATAATGAAGCGGTTAAACTTGAGGGTAATATAAAGTGTATGGTTACTAATGCCAGAAGTCTAGCCAGCAAGATGGGGGAGCTAGAGGCCTTGGTTCTGGAGGAGTCCATTGATGTGGTTGGTGTGACTGAGACATGGCTGGACTCCTCACATGACTGGGCTGTCAATATTCAGGGATTGTTCAGAAGGGACCGGGAGGGCAGAAGGAGTATGTCTGTATGTCAGAAATGATATTAAAGTGAGTGTAAAAGATGCAATAGTGAGCGATGACTGTGATGATGTGGAAGCACTGTGGGTAGAACTACAGAGGGAGGTAAAGAGTGAAAAAATTATTCTTGGTGTAATCTATAGACCCCCCAACATTACTGAGGAGGTAGATGGCCAGTTGAACAGACAAATAGAGCGGGCTGCCCGGGAGGGGACAGTAGTGATAATGGGGGACCTCAACTACCCAGATATAGATTGGGGTCACGGTTCAGCTAAAACCACAAAGGGGGGGGGGGAATTTTTTAACCTCCTGCAGGATCATTTTCTTGGCCAGTTTGTGGAGGAGCCAACTAGAAGTGATGCCTTGTTGGATCTGGTTATTTCTAACAACGCTGAGCTGGTTGGGGATGTCACTGTCCATGAACACCTGGGTAATAGTGACCACAATATAGTGACTTTTAGCTTAAAATGTAGAAAAGAAAGACATGTTGGTAGGGCAAAAACTTTTAATTTTAAAAGGACCAATTTTCCTGGGTTAAGGGGACTCCCACCTAGCCAGAATCCTGCTCCATACTGATGAGGGGCAACACCCCGAAACAGCTGTATGTGGATGGTTACCTACCCTTGGTTTATCCCTTGTCATTACATTGACTTATAGGGCCACTTAATATGGTGGCTTTGGTGGTTTCCTAACAGGAGCTGCCCCTTGGCTGGGTCCTTAGCGGAGGGATATCTGGCTAGTCCTGTGTTTTGAGACTCTTCAATGAGGCTCCAAGGGCTCTTCATTTACTATAGATATGGTCCAAGATAAATTAAATAAACTCAATATAACCAAAGCTCCAGGGCCTGATGGATTACACCCCAGAGTTCTTAGGGAACTCAGTTCTGTAATTTCTCTACCCTTGTATGAAATATTCAGTGATTCTTTGCTTACTAGTATTGTGCCGAGGGACTGGTGTAAGGCAAATGTAATGCCGATTTTCAAAAAGGGCTCTCGAACTTCCCCAGGTAACTATAGACCCGTAAGCTTAACGTCCATTGTGGGGAAACTATTTGAGGGGCTACATCCAGGAATATGTAGTGGCTAATAGTATTATAAGTGATAACCAGCATGGTTTTACTAAGGATAGAAGCTGTCAAACCAACCTGATATGTTTCTATGAAGAGGTAAGTAGAAGCCTGGATGGCAGCGCGGCTGTGGATATCGTGTACCTGGATTTTGCAAAAGCGTTTGACACAGTTCCTCATGGACGTCCGATGGGTAAGTTAAAGTCGATCGGTTTGGAAAGTTTAATGTGTAACTGGATTGAAAACTGGTTAATAATCGTACCCAGAGAGTGGTGGTCAATGATTCCTACTCCGAATGGTCCCCGGTAATAAGTGGAGTACCCCAAGGGTCAGTACTGGGCCCCCTAGTGTTTAACTTGTTTATTAATGATATTGAGAATGGAATTAACAGCAATGTTTCTATCTTTGCAGATGACACCAAGCTTTGTAGTACAGTACAGTCTATGGAGGATGTGCAGATGTTACAGGATGACTTAGACACACTGAGTGTTTGGGCGTCCACTTGGCAAATGAGGTTCAATGTGGATAAATGTAAAGTTATGCACCTGGGTACTAATAACCTGCAGCATCATATGTCCTGGGGGGAGTTACTCTGGGAGAGTCGCTGATGGAGAAGGATCTGGGTGTACTTGTAGATAATAGACTACAGAACAGCACACAATGTCAGTCAGTGGCTTCTAAGGCCAGCAGGATATTGTCATGCATTAAAACAGGCATGGACTCTCGGGACAGGGATATAATGTTACCGCTTTATAAAGCTTTGGTGCGGACCCATCTGGAGTATGCCGTCCAGTTTTGGAACCCGATTAGTAAAAAGGACGTTCTAGAGCTGGAGAGGGTACAAAGACGGGCAACTAAACTAATAAGGGGAATGGAGCATCTTAGTTATGAGGAGAGATTAAAAGAATTACATTTGTTTAGTCTGGAGAAGAGACGTTTAAGGGGAGATATTATTAACTTATTTACATATATAAATGGCCCCTACAAGAAATATGAGGAACAGATGATCCGGGTAAAACCCCCTCAAAGGACAAGAGGGCACTGCCTCCGCCTGGAGAAAAAAAGGTTCAATCTCCGGAGGCGACAAGTCTTCTTTACAATGAGAACTGTGAATCTGTGGAACAGTCTACCACAGGATCTGGTCACAACAAAAACAGTAGAGGGCTTCAAAACCGGCCTAGACAAGTTCTTAGACCAAAATAACTTAAATGCATATGTATAGAACCTATCACCCCTCCCCCTTCCCTGTATCCATCCCCTCCTTGGTTGAACTTGATGGGCATGTGTCTTTTTTCAACCGTATTAACTATGTTACTATGTAAAGTGCTTTTTTCTCCGCACTTACTACTGCATCAAGGCTTCACTTCCTGGATAATATGGTGATGTCACTTCCTGGATAACATGGTGATGTCACTTCCTGGATAATATGGTGATGTCACTTCCTGGATAATATGGTGATGTCACTTCCTGGATAACATGGTGATGTCACTTCCTGGATAACATGGTGATGTTACTTCCTGGATAACATGGTGATGTCACTTCCTGGATAAAATGGTGATGTCACTACCTGGATAACATGGTGATGTCACGACCCGACTCCCAGAGCTGTGCGGGCTGTGGCTGCTGGAGAGGACATCACCATGTTATCCAGGAAGTGAAATCACCATTTTATCCAGGAAGTGACATCACCATGTTATCCAAGAAGAAACATCACAATGTTATCCAGGAAGTGACATCACCATGTTATCCAGGAAGTGACATCACCATGTTATCCAGGAAGTGACATCACCATGTTATCCAGGAAGTAACATCACCATGTTATCCAGGAAGTGAAGCCTTGGAAAAAAGCACTTTATAGGCATTTCCCGTAATAAGTGTATATTGGGGATTTGTATAACTGTTGGGGGCAATTGAATACTTTAATAAAAAAAATTTGCTAGACTTCTCCTTTAAGGCAGTTCTGATGACTGAATACAGAGAAGCAAGAGACCCACACCCATCACCCAGCGGCCTCCATAGAAATACACCAGCTTAGACATCTATGGCTAAAAAACATGAATACCTTACACTGCCAATCCATAAAGTAAAGCAAACATTGTTAGCATAAAACAATATAAAAGTCAAACAAACAGCACAGTAATGGGCAGAGAAAATGGAATAATTGCCTCTTTTCTATTCACTGTCAGTTTTCATGGCGAGAACACAACAGTACAACGATCCTCGTGCTGAAACGCTAGATACAATTGTTACAACCGTCACCGATCGCTGCGGGGTCCGCACATTGTTTTCCAATGCAGGCAATTATATTGTATCAGAATGTTAAATACTTGATCTATAGCTTTCTTTCTTATTTTTCATGTAGATGTTTTCAAAAGGAGAAGAATGCATAAAAGCATAAAAAGATGCATTGATTTTTTTTAATTATTAGCCTTGAACATGTAATATGCAAGGCCACACTAAGCGTGATGGTGGTAGCCCCCCGCCCCCACCTCTCGTGTATGAGTTTGTGAGACGCTGTATATCATGGTAGACGTGGAATCTGGTTGAAATTGTGTGGAGGCTTCTTGGCTAAATAGAAGTTGTATTGCACATAAACTAACACCGCTTTACTATATCTATTATAGGTCCTACTGGCAAGATCCTATTGGGTGTAACTAGAGCCACTGACTGACCCTCAGCTGCTTGGGTAGCTATCTGAGCCATCTGCTGTCTGTGGAGGCCCCAATAACCCTCAGCAACAGAAGAGTATATCACTACTTAAAGGCGCACTCCGGCCCATAAAAAAATTTGATATATTGCTGCCCTAGGGGAGAACATAATAAACATTCTATTCTTACCTCTCCACATGTCCTACAGTGGTGGATTCGTTGATGATGCCCAGTGATGTTGTGTCGGAGGATCGGCCGGTCACTTGCTAGATGGCTGAGTGGGACGCCACTCCGGTGGTGGTTGGCCCGAGATACATCCAGACCTTAAGATGTTACTGTGTGACGCCAGTGCCAATTGGGCACACAGATGTGGTGGCACACCTGTTTTTTCTTTTAAAAGGCCGGTTTTACCCTTTATCCCTGTGGACAGTGTCCTGCTGGGTTGCTACGGGGTCCCTTGGGTTAGTGTAGTCATGGTGGGCTGGAGTGGTGGAGCTGCCACTCACAGAAAGGGGAAACTTCCCTAGGCTGTAGTGTACACTGTGTCGGTGCAGGTTGAGGAATTACAGAGGCTCTTTATCATAAATAAGCTTGGTTTAACTTGAAAGGTACTGGTGTGCAGCAAGTTATGCAACTTCCCTTTGACAATATAAGTTACACTTGATAAAGCACTTGATAAGACACTTGACAGTACAATAACCAGATCTGCGACAGCAATACAGTGAGGCGTACAGTTGTGACTTAGTAGCGTGCTGAGAGATACAAGAACTGGAGTAGCAGAGAGGAGGATGTCGTGAAAGACCCAACCCAAGTAGTTCTGTGCTCTGCCGGGGTGTTGGAGGATGAGGTAGAAGAACACTTTAAAAGAAGAAGAGAATATTTGTGCCCATGTATTGACTTGTTAGTCTTCACACCACCTTATGCCCACTAGATTTGGGGGACCTGTCCTAGAGGGTGACACAAGGCCCAGACCTTGTTACCTGGGATGAACAGAATGCTGGATCAGTTTCTAGCTTACTGCTATCTGTGGATACTGTCCTGCTCTGTGACTCTCCTAGTCCACGGCGTAGGTTGAGGTTGTCTCTGACTTGTTCTCTCTTGAAAGGGGTTTAAAGGGGTAGTGCGGAGGTAAAGAATTATTGACAGAATAACACACATTACAAAGTTATACAACTTTGTAATGTATGTTATGTCTGTGAATGGCCCCCTTCCCCGTGTCCCACCACCCCCACCCGTGTACCCGGAAGTGTAGTGCGCTATACATACCTGTCACGTGCCGACTCGTCTCCGATCTTCAGTCTGCGATGCCGTCTTTGGACGGCCGGGCCGAATCCCTCCGAGCGTCCTGAGTGCCGGCCGCCCTCTTCAGCGTCATCAGATGCTCAGCCTTGATTGGCTGAGCACAGTTATGCTCAGCCAATTGTGGCTGAGCAGCCGATGACGCCGAAGACGACATCGCAGACTGAAGATCGGAGACGAGTCGGCACGTGACAGGTATGTATAGTGCACCACACTTCCGGGTACACGGGTGGGGGTGGTGGGACACGGGGAAGGGGGCCATTCACAGACATCAGATATCAAAAGTGCGCTGTGAGTGGGTGAAGAGTGCAATAGAAGAAGTAAAGAGAGAGGTGATAGGAGAGAAGAAGAACAGATTCCTATAGGTCCGCAGATCCATGTGACATAGAAACAAACAATAACCCTTTACACACTCCAGCCGTGCAGCATCTGAATACACATTCATCTATAACAGCGACATCTAGTGGCGAAACTTTATCACTACCTTCATCACCACTTTTGCTTTTTTGATGGGTGTAACAAATAGTAACACCCGTGGTGGGAAACCACACTACTGCAGGGCCTCCAGGTCCTTAATGCATTCAAGTGGGTGGGATAAGTTGCAATACCAGGAGCAGCCACTATCGAGGGTATGGCACTGTGCCTGGTAAGAGAGGAAAAGGACACAGAGCTAGAATAAGCACCACAGACCCTTTAATCAGCTGATCAGTGGGGCTGCCGGCCAGGAGTCAGATTCTAGTCAGGAATTTACCCAACTCAATTTTCCTCCCATAGTGGGAGGGGTAATAGTCAAGAAAGTATAGGGGGAAATAGAGTTGGACTGTATAATGACATTGTACCATATAATAGTAATCTACTATAAAATGACATTTTAATTCAAAGTGGAATGGAAAAAACTCTGCTCAATTCACTTCAATGGAACTAAGCTGCAATACTGCACACAAACCAGGGACCGAAGTGGTGCTGTTTCTGGATAAAAGCAGCTAAGTTTTTCTAATCCTGGATAACTATGCCTCATATTTGTTATAAATCTCATAAAAAATGGCATGCTCTTTATGTTCCACTGTAAAGGCTTATGAACCCACGGATCGATCGGCACCGGCACGGGGAAGCTGGTGCCGCGGTCCGTTTTTCGGACCGCTGCCCGGTTCCCGTGCACGGCGCTGTTCGATCCAGCGGTACCATTCATTCTAAGCGAGCCGCGTCATACAGGGGAGGGAATTCCCTCCCACGGGGGCGGCTGGATCGAACGGCACCGAAAAACGGACCGCAGCACCGGCTTCCCCGTGCCGGCGCCGATCGATCCGTGGGTTCAGGTTAAAGAGGATGTACCGGGTGGTACACCTCTTTACCGGGTGCTCCTATGTCAGCTTGTAATCCCCTGTAATCCCTGTAAGATCTGCTGGGGTGTAAGTTTTTTACATGTATCTTCTAAGGCCTCACAATGTTGTGCCTATAAGCCTTTACAGTGGAACATAAAGAGCATGCCATTTTTTATGAGATTTATAACCAATATGAGGCATAGTTATCCAGGATTAGAAAAACTTAGCTGCTTTTATTCAGAAACAGCACCACTTCGGTCCCTGGTTTGTGTGCAGTATTGCAGCTCAGTTCCATTGAAGTGAATGGAGCAGAGTTTTTTCCATTCTACTTTGAATTAAAATGTCATTTTATAGTAGATTACTATTATATGGTACAATGTCATTATATAGTCTAACTCTATTTCCCCCTATACTTTCTTGACTATTACCCCTCCCACTATGGGAGGAAAATTGAGTTGGGTAAATTCCTGACTAGAATCTGACTCCTGGCCGGCAGCCCCACTGATCAGCTGATTAAAGGGTCTGTGGTGTTTATTCTAGCTCTGTGTCCTTTTCCTCTCTTACCAGGCACAGTGCCATACCCTCGATAGTGGCTGCCCCTGGTATTGCAACTTATCCCACCCACTTGAATGCATTAAAGGGGTACTCCAGCGTGGGGGCACTTTTTTTTGGGGACCGGGGAGGAGGTGGCTGAAATAAAAGACGTCCACTTACCTCCCCAGTTCCAGCGGCGGGTCCCGCATCACTGCACTCCGGTGCCCTCTTCCTGGTCGCTTCCGGGTGTCTGACGTGGGCCCGAGACGTGACGTCTCAGGTCCGCTCAGCCACTCAGTGAAGGAGGCGGGATCCGTTTGAAGTCCGCTCGGATCCCGCCTCCTTCACTGAGTGGCTGAGCGGCCCTGAGACGTAGCGTCTCGGGCGGGTCAGACACCCGGAAGCGGCTGGGAACCGGGGACCGGAGCGCCGTGATGCGGGACCCGCTGCTGGAACCTGGGAGGTAAGTGGACGTCTTTTATTTCAGCCACCTCCTCCCCGGTCCCCCCAAAAAAGTGCCCCCACGCTGGAGCACCCCTTTAAGCTGCAGTACCAGGTACAGCCACTTACACAAATACAGCAATGTAGATTGGCTCTTTCTTTGCGAGGTTGACGGTCGCTGACCAGCACAGTGTTGTTTTTAGAGTAGGGAGAAAAGAGTAGTGCTCATGTGTGCCAGAAGACCTGCACGCCGTACGTGAGCGAATATGGTTTGATCAAACTATATACCAACATTCTGGCATTGGTTTTTGAATATAGCCGAGAGGCACTGATGTGAACAATGGGTGTGAGGTACAGCCACTCCTCTTTCTCTAGGTCTGTACTTCCTGGAGATTGCTGTTGAACTGAGCATGCCTGACCACCTAATGGGTCGTAGCCAAGGGAAACAGGTTATTAACCCCTAGACGACCCAGGACGTAGAGTTTCGTCATGGAAGTCTGTCACCAGACGACCCTGGACGTAACTCTACGTCCTGGGTGTTTCTCCGGCTATGAAGCGCGCTCCGGAGTGGAGCACGCCTTATAGCAGGTGGGGACGGCTGCAATCAGCAGCCGGGACCTCACCGGTAATGACACGCTGCAGCCATCGCGCTGCCGCGTGTCATTAACCACTTAAACGGCGCGACCGCGGCATTTAAGTGTAAGTGACAGGGGGAGTCCCCTGTCACTTACCGATCGGGACCCCCGCAGTGTGACTGCGGGGGTCCCGATCGGTAAAACGAACCACCGGAGGTCTCTCACCTGCCTCTGTGCGGTCCGATCGGCGATCTGCTACACTGAGCCTGCACAGGCAGGCTCAATGAGCAGATCGCCGATAACACTGATCAATGCTATGCCTATGGCATAGCAATGATCAGTGAAGGAATCAAACAAGTGTATGTAAAAGTCCCCCAAAGTTAAAAACACTAATACACTACCCCAAAACCCCTCCCCCAATAAAAGTTTAAATCACCCCCCCTTTCCCATTATATAAATAAAACATATAAAAATAAATAAATAAACATATAATATACCGTAGCGTGCGTAATTGTCCAATCTATTAAAGTATAACAAGCGTCATTGCGAACGGTGAACGGCGTACACGAAAAGAGGGAAAAAAGTGCGCGGATTACCGATTTTATGTTACATTATATATATAAAAAAATTCATAAAAAGTGATCAAAAAGTCCGATCTTCACAAATATGGTATTAATAAAAACTAGAGATCATGGCGGAAAAAATGACGCCCCATACAGCCCCATAGGGGAAAAAATAAAACTGTTATAAGCGTCACAATAGGGCCATTATATTATTAACTAATTGCCAAAAAAATAAGGATTTAATAAAAAAAATATATAACATTAGAGAATCTGTGTAACCTGCATATGGTTGTGTTCGGACTGACCTATAGAGTAATAGTATCATGTCGCTGTTACCATATAGTGCATTACGTAGACACAGGAACCCCCCAAACGTTACCATATTGCATTCTTTTTTACGATTTCACCTATTTATATCTTCATAAATAATATATTTGGAATTCCATCATACATGTTATGGTAAAATGAAAGACGCCATTACAAAGTACAACTATTCCTGTAACAAATAAGCCATTACATGGCCTTGTAGATAGAAAACTGAAAGTGCTGGAGCTCTTAGAAGGGGAGGAGGGAAAAACGAAAGCGCAATGATCAAAATTTGCGCGGTCCACTGGGTCATTTTGGGCCTGGTCCTCAAAGGGTTAAAACAACATAGATACATGGGCAAAAAGTAAATCTATATCTCATTTTCAGAAATACAGTACATTCTAAATCTAGTTCATTTCATCTAATGCATCAGTTTAGACTCAGGTTTTATAATGACACAACCCCTTTAAGTTCAGAAACCCCCCTTTAAATTTCCATTATGACAACATCAAGGTAAAAATAAAGGGAAAAGAGGCCTTAAAAAGGGTTATATATGTGTAACATAAAGCTGACTGTACTGTCATTTGCCGACGATCTTGTAAGCTCCAGCGCGGAGATGTGAGAGCTTTTTATGTGACTTTTTACCAGCTGCATTTCATCGTCTGACAAAAGAGCACAGAGTTTGGTGGAGAGAAAAAAAAAATATTTCATATTGATTGTGCAAAAGAATGAAAAATGTATTATTTCTCATGGCAGAATGACAATGGCTGATAATTTAGGCCTGGGATTATTAGGGTCTTATTATGTAAAGAATTACTTAAAATGCATGAGCCGATTTGTTCACAGAGGGGGGGGGGGGTCTTTTTCCTTTTTTTCCATTTGAAGGGAATTGCGGGAAAGCAGAGCCGATGCGGGATTTATTTATTCATTAGCCATTTATACGTGTTGGGTGTTTTGTAGGGAATGAAGATTTAATCAAATTCTCAATGACTATTTCTATGACCGACAAATTGTCTGTTGCTGATAATGTGTAAAAATAAAGGGGGATCTGAAGCGACATAATCAGGTGGTGGTATAGTCACAAAAGGGAGTGCTGGAGTCCGAACTACGTACTCTGGAACTGGACTGAGATCCAAATAACTAGAAAATCTATGATGCAGTTCCATTGATTCTAATGGAGCCGCATCATAAAGGGGAGGGGGTTTCCTCCCACTGGGGGTGGGTCAGCCCGCCTCCAGTGCTTCAGCCCGGGCCAGCGCATCGGTAATAGACCATCGTTGTGAGCGGGAAACAGGCCACAGTTCAAAAAAGGGACCGCGGCACTGGCTTCCCCGCAACAGCACTGTTCTATTCATGTGCAACACTTAAAGGACAACTCCGGCGGGACCCCCCCCCCCCCCAAAAAAAAACACAGACACACACAGACACAATACTCACCATCCCTCCGGTGACGATCGCCACTCCATTCGCCCGCCGTCCGCCTCACTGTCACCTGCGTCCGCCGTCCAGCGATGTCTCTTGCTTCCGGGTCCATGAGAGAGAAAAGGCTGCCAGTGCGCTTGCGCACCGGCAGCCTTTTCATTGGCTGGAGCGCAACACATGGCGTACAGCAAGCACAGCCAATCAGGGGTGAGCAAGCTGGAAGCCATGTGATGCGCTCCAGCCAATGAAAAGGCTGCTGGTGCGCATGTGCACCAGCAGCCTTTTCTCTCCCATTCACTCTCAATGAAGACGCCGAAGAGGAAGAAGACCCGGACCGCCCCCCCCGGCTCTGACGTCACCCGTCACCAGATGCCGCCCGGGAGAAGAGGACCGTGACGACCGTAATAGGTAATGTATACATTCTTTAACTTCCGGGGTGGGGGGTCGGGAGTCGGAAAGTGGGGGAAGGGGGCCAGACCGGATATTTAACCACATTACAAAGTTATATAACTTTGTAATGTGTGTTAAATAAGCCAAAAAAATTTTTTCGCCAGAGTTGTCCTTTAAAGCGATGATACTGATGGCACATTCCCTTTAAATAGGCCAGAGGGAAAAAAATTACAAGTGTGGTTGCAGTGTCCCAGAACGCAAGGACTACTACTCCTATCATGCTCATTTCTATCATTTAGTCCATGCTGGTTCTGGTAACTGTGCACACTGCAACTGCTGCTAGTTTTCCCCCTGATATTCCCTGGTTATGTGTATTCTCATGTATATCTTGGTATATATATACTCCTGTGTGTTATTATTACCTTGTACAGTGGTAAGCAAGGCTGCGGATCACGTGCCAGTGCCCTGTAACCATGGTTCCTCCAATGGCCGACTAGCTCTGGCCAGGAGCGACCATGTGACTTCCCACTTCCTGCTGACAAGGGAGTTCAGCCCCTGCTTTCAAGCAAGGAGGTTGTGTTGCTCTGTCCTCTCCCTCAGAAGGGGACAGAAGCGTCTCTGCAGCCTCTTCACCATAAGAAGAGTGACTGATTCTGCTGCTGCGTTCCAGTAACCGGCTGCCTGCCTATACAAGTGTCCGGAGTCATCTTCTCTCTCATCTGGGTGTCGTGCGGATATCTCTCTCATCTCTACAAGTACCCACAGCAAGTATTACTCCCAAGTTCGTCCACCCAGCAACGCTAGTTTCTTCTCATACTACTACTCCCAACATCCGGCACGTATCTCCGCAGCCTATGCAGCATCACTCCTGCACTAACTGTCTAAGCCTGCTATATACCCGGTTGCAACCAGAGGAACTCGTTACTACAAGTTACTTTAACTTTAATAAAACCGCTGTTACTGAACCCTGGCATTGGTGTCCACTAACTGGTGCCCTGACTAGGTGCAGCGAAGAATCGCATGCCCATCATCACCCGCAGATTCCACAGACCGGCCCTACAGCTGTGCCGCCCTCAGGCCTATACCGTGACAAGTATACACCCTGCAGCTGCCCCGGTCATTGCCCGTTCATAACAACAGCACTGCGGAAGTGGCCCCCAGGGGCCAGGGCATCGCATGGTGATCTCTCATATCTACAGTCAGTGCCCCATATAAGAAACAGTAAATTACACAGATTTCATAGAAATGCATGGACTGTAGGTAGCATCCCCAGTAGCAATGTCCCCCCTTCCTACGCAAGGTGGCATCCCCAGTAGCCACGTCCCCCTGCATGTAGCATCCCCAGTAGCTATGTCCCTTTGTAAGTAGCATCCCCTGTAATCAGGTCCCTCCTGTAAGTAGCAACCCCAGTAGCCAGGACCTCCATGTAGGTAGCATCCCCAGTAGCCAGGACCTCCATGTAGGTAGCATCCCCAATAGCCAGGCCCCCTGCAAGTAGCATCCCCAATAACCAGGCCCCCTGCAAGTAGCATCCCCAATAACCAGGCCCCCTGCAAGTAGCATCCCCAATAGCCAGGCCCCCTGTAAGTAGCATCCCCTATAATCAGGTCCCTCCTGTAAGTAGCCAGGACCTCCATGTAGGTAGCATCCCCAGTAGCCAGGACCTCCATGTAGGTAGCATCCCCAGTAGCCAGGACCTCCATGTAGGTAGCATCCCCAGTAGCCAGGACTTCCATGTAGGTAGCATCCCCAGTAGCCAGGACCTCCATGTAGGTAGCATCCCCAATAGCCAGGCCCCCTGCAAGTAGCATCCCCAATAACCAGGCCCCCTGCAAGTAGCATCCCCAATAACCAGGCCCCCTGCAGAGGTAGCATCCCCAGTAGCCAGGTCTCCCCTGTAGGTAGCATCCCCAATAATGTGGTTCCCTCTGTATGAAGTATCTCCTGTAGCCAGAACCCCTGTAGGTAATATTCCCAGTAGCCAGGACCCCCTGTAGATAGCATCCCCAGTAACCAGGGCCCCCTGTAGATAGCATCCCCAGTAACCAGGGCCCCCTGTAGATAGCATCCCCAGTAACCAGGGCCCCCTGTAGATAGCATCCCCAGTAACCAGGACCCCCTGTGGGTAGCAGGGGCGGGCTGGGCTGGGGGGCAGGGTGGCATCTGCCCCCCGGGCCAGTCTTCCTCAAGACAGTATGGGGCCGCACAGCTGTCACTCACTGACAGCTCGTTGAAGGTCTCAGGGCCGCCCTGCAGCTTCTAACCGCCCCAGCGCTATTTTCTCTGACACCTAAGAGTGCTGGAGGACCGGTCTGTGCTGCGGGCCGCCACTGAAGCTCCGCCCCCACCACGCCGTCAAGCCCCGCCCCCTCAGCAGACCCCTATGCTTTTAACTAAAGCCTATGAGGCTTATAGTTAAAAGCAAACTGCTGCTCTTTCTCCCTCCGGCCACTAGAGGCCGCTCTGTCCCCCCAGCTGTCACTACTACAGCCTGGATAGAGGAGCCGGAAGACAGGGAAGATGGTGGTCTGCACTCTGCAGGGAGCCAGGTAACATCTGTACAGGGGAGACCTACACAGCATCCCCTGCAGCCCCCCCATACATAGCATCCCCTGAAACCCCCCCATACACAGCATCCCCTGAAACCCCCCCATACACAGCATCCCCTGAAACCCCCCCATACACAGTATCCCCTGCAGCCCCCCATACACAGTATCCCCTGCAGCCCCCCATACACAGTATCCCCTGCAGCCCCCCTATCCCCACACACACAGTATCCCCTGAAGCTCCCCCATTCCCCCCCCCCCCCACAGCATCCCCTGCAGCCCCCCATCCCCCCCACAGCATCCCCTGCAGCCCCCAGTATCCCCTGAAGCTCCCCCATTCCCCCCCCACAGCATCCCCTACAGCCCCCCCATCCCCAAACACAGCATCCCCTGCAGCCCCCCATCCCCACACACAGCATCCCCTGCAGCCCCCCATCCCCCCCACAGCATCCCCTGCAGCCCCCATCCCCCCCACACACAGTATCCCCTGAAGCTCCCCCATTCCCCCCCCCCCACAGCATCCCCTGCAGCCCCCCCATCCCCAAACACAGCATCCCCTGCAGCCCCCCATCCCCACACACAGCATCCCCTGCAGCCTCCCCATCCCCCCACACACAGCATTCCCTGCTGGCCCCCATCCCGACACACACAGCATCCCCTGCAGCCCCCCATCCCCCACAGCATCCCCTGCAGCCCCCCATTCCCACACACACAAATAGCAGCCCCCATATCCCCCACACACACACAGAGCATCCCCTGCAGCTCCCCCATTCCCCCCACACACAGCATCCCCTGCAGCCCCCCCATCCCCCCACACACAGCATCCCCTGCAGCCTCCCCCCCACACACACAGCATCCCCTGCTGACCCCCATCCCCACACACACAGCATCCCCTGCACCCCCCCATCCCCCCCACAGCATCCCCTGCAGCCCCCATTCCCACACACACAAATAGCAGCCCCCATATCCTCCCCACACACAGAGCATCCCCTGCAGCTCCCCCATTCCCCCCACAGCATCCCCTGCAGCCCCCCCCATCCCCACTCCACAGTATCCCAGGGCCATCCACTCCCTTCCCCCCACCAACCAAGGGAAGCAGCCACACAGGATCAGAGGAGGACAAAGCAGGAACCAGGACAGATGAGAACTACAACCCCCACCATGTCCTCCTAACAGTTCATGGTGGGAGTTGTAGTTTTGCAGTCTGTGGACATTCAGGTGCAGGACTACAACCCCCATCAAGCCCTATTGGCAAAGCATAAAGGGAGTTGAAGTTCTGCAACAGATTAGAGGTTGACACAGTATAGGAGGGGGGAGCAGTGGCACAGTAGT
Organism: Dendropsophus ebraccatus; assembly: GCF_027789765.1. NCBI lineage: Eukaryota > Metazoa > Chordata > Amphibia > Anura > Hylidae > Dendropsophus > Dendropsophus ebraccatus. Next base: position 14,727,283 of record NC_091468.1, on the reverse strand, counting down.
ACTACATCCCCCAGCATGGTGTATAGCAGTGCTTCTCAATTCCAGTCCTCAGGCCTCACCAACAGGTCATGTTTTGAGGATATCCCGAACAAAGGACACCTGTGATAATACCTGATGCGCCGAGTATGATTATATCACCTGTGATATACTAAGGAAATCCTCAAAACATGACCTGTTGGTGAGGCCTGAGGACTGGAATTGAGAAGCACTGGTATATAGGGTAGGCTGTACAACTACATCTCCCAGCATGATCCTCTGATGCTTTGGTAGAACTACAGTATGTGTGTATGTTGCTTTGTTTACTATGATTTTTACTAATAGGGGGTGTGCACATGAGGGGAAGGAGAATTGAACTATGGCTGGCCCAGTAGAAATTGCCCATACCCACAGGGGTATTGCTTGGGGGGAGGCATTGACAGAAAAGGTGATCATGTGGAGGGAAAAGTGAACTATGGTGAAAATACAGAAACCCCAGTTTCTCAGCATCTTGTATTGTAATCAGTATGATGGAGGTCACCCAGCTTTCTCACCATCTTATACTCAGTATGATGGAGGTCACCCAGCTTTCCCAGCATCTAGTACTTAGTATAATGAAGGTCACCCAGCTTTCCCACCACCTTATACTCAGTATGATGTGGTCACCCAGCTTTCTACCGTTCTTATACTAAGTATTATGTGGTCACCCAGTTTTCTACCCTTCTTATACTAAGTATTATGTGGTCACCTAGCTTTCCCAGCATCTTATACTTAATATGATGTGGTCACCCAGCTTTCCCACCATCTTATACTCAGTATGATGTGGTCACCCAGCTTTCCCAGCATCCTATATTCAGTATGATGGAGGTCACCCAGCTTTCCCTGGATCCTATACTCAGTATGATGAAGGTCACTCAGCTTTCTGCCCATCTTATACTCCGTATGATGTGGTCACCCAGATTTCCCTGCATCTTGTACTCAGTATGATGTGGTCACCCAGCTTTCCCACCATCCCACCATGCCTCAGGGAGCTGCACAGTAAATCTATACTGTGCAGCTGAAAACCATATTAGCACAATTGTGCTAATTGGTTCCCTTTAAAGAAGCACTCCGGCCATTACCTATTATTGCGCTTCCCATATCAGTGCACGGACGGTAAATGGCACCCCCGGCCTGTACTTCCGCCAGCAGCGATGTTCCGACAGTTCGAATAATGTCTCCAGCGCTTCTGGTCATTTGTGACCAGGGAATTCCTACTGCTCTGTGTGAAGGGGCCAGAAGTCTCTTTGTCAATGTAAGTCTATGGGACTATGGTTCCGTGTCAGTGCTGAGCCGTCCCATATACTTATACAGGAAAGTGACTTCCGACCCCTTCACAGTGAGTAGTAGGAATTCCCTGGTCACAAATGACTGGAAGGGCCGAATGTGTTATCCGAACTGTCAGAACAATTCCGCTGGAGGAAGAACAGGTCCGAGTGGCATCTACCTTCCTCGCACTGATGTAGGGAGCGTAATAATAGGTAAGGGCCAGAGTGGTACTTGAAGGATGGGCCGCTAGCCGGCTACTCATGGGCCACTGCTGTGTGCTTGCCCCCCAGGCTAAAATTTGCCAGCCAGCCCCTGGTGGGTAGCGTCCCCAGTAACCAGGACCGCCTGTGGGTAGCATCCCCAGTAACAAGGACCCCCTGTGGGTAGCATCCCCAGTAACCAGGACCGCCTGTGGGTAGCATCCCCAGTAACAAGAACCCCCTGTGGGTAGCATCCCCAGTAACCAGGACCTCCTGTGGGTAGCATCCCCAGTAGCCAAGACCGTCTGTAGGTAGCATCCCCAGTAGTCAGGTACCCTGTCCCACAGGTAGCATTTTATATCTGAAGCTCGAAGAACCTCCAGAGAAATATACATACATATGGTCGGATGACAGCAGCTCCTTTCACAAGTTTGTTATGTAAGGAACCATCAGCAGAGCTTCATTCAAGTCAATGGGACTGGCTCTTGTACAGTCAGATGGTCTGCACCCTTGTACAGTGATGAATCAGAGGTTGGACCCCCCACAATCATAAAGTGATACACATAACCGATGATGAGCAGGAGATATGTCTTTAAATAGTAGAAGAAGTAAAGCCCTTCACAGGTGTTACATTATAGCAAAGGGATGTAATGCCCCCCGCCAGGTTACCGATGCAAAGGTGTCGAGCACATTGTGGTTCATCTATTTACAGTCACACCATTCTCTTCTTACATCACCATTCACACTTGCTCTAGTTCCCATAGCTGCTGACACTTTCACAGCCAGCTATCCTGCTAATTTATGTAGCTTCACTGTAGCCAAATTACCCACCGGGTCTCAGGCAGGTTTCATTGGGTCTCACATACAAAGTCTTATATTGATGTATTATTATTATCATTATAGGGAAATCTGCCGCTCTGTTGTGTAATGTGCGCAGGCAAATGCTGTATACCCTGCAAATAAAATTTAATAATTCATTGTATCTAGGAAGCGATGCCGCTTTATGCATTTTAAGTAGAAATTATGAATGAAATATGACCTGAGACGCATCGGCCATCTCTGTTATTCAGATTACGAGGTCTCCACACTGGGTAATTCCTATAAGGTGATCATAAAGTAACTCCCATTGATCAGCTGTAATCTATGGGAAAATCTGACAGTAAGGGCCAGTTCATACTGAGCAAGTGTGGCGGAATTTCCTTGCTGAAAATTCTGCCCATAAAATTGTCACTGAGCCATTTTCCATTGAGTTCAATGGGATTTCCTCTCTGCAGTTCACCCGGTGGCATTTCTGCGGCGGATCTATTTTCCACCAGAAGGATTGACATGACAATTCTTCCCCTGACGGAATGCAATAGAAATCAATGGGACTTTGATTTTTTGCTTTGAGATTTTTCAGCGCGGAATCTTAAAGCAGAAAATCAAAGTCCCATTGATTTCTATAGGATTCCGCCAGCGGAAGAATTGTCATGTCAGTCCTTCTGGTGGAAAGTGGATCCGCTGCGGAACATTCTGTGAGCGCTGATTTCGGGTGTAACACTTTCTGCGCCAATTCCTCGCCTTTTGCGCAGTGTGAACGGGCCCTAAGTGTTCAATTTGTCTACAGTGCCACCACTGGTAAAGGTAAGCATTACAGATATTACATAAATTACACATCTAATATTGTATTTTTTTTTCCTTTATAAAATTGCCTGTCCACAGTATTAGCGGTCTCAAACGGTTGTAATGCAGAGAATTTCTGCAATGCCCATACCCAACGTTGTTCTGCTACATATAAAGCAGGTGTCAAACTTGCAGCCTTCCAACTATTGCAAAACTACAATTCCTATCATGCCTGGACAGCCAAAGTCAAAGCCCAGGCATGATGGGAATTGTTGTTTTGCAATAGGGATAGGGGATATCTAGCTGACTAGTTGGAATCTAGGGGGAACTCCGCTGAGAACAAGAATAGAGGCATGCTCGACTGCTGCTCCATTCACTTTCTATGGAATTTTCATACAATGGCTGACCACAACTTAGCAATGCTTGGGGGTCCCATAGTGAGTAGAGATGAGCGAACCGGGTTTGGGTTTGAGTCGATCCGAACCGAACGTTCGGCATTTGATAAGCGGGGGCTGCTGAACTTGGATAAAGCTCTAAGGTTGTCTGGAAAACATGGATACAGCCAATGACTATATCCATGAGTTCCACATAGCCTTAGGGCTTTATCCAACTTCAGCAGCCACCGCTAATCAAATGCCGAAAGTTCGGGTTCGGATCGACTCGAGCATGCTCCAGGTTCGCTCATCTCTAATAGTGAGTGAATGGAGTGGTGGCTAAGCATGTGCACTGCTACTCCAATAATATGAAGCATAAGGAAACTGTGGTTGCTAGCTGAGGTTGCTAGGCTTTTTGTGTGAGTGCTGGGAGGTTTGGTGAGTATATTGGAGGGACCTGGCCACTGGGGATTGTTCCTATAGGGGGGGGGGGTACAGATACTGAGGATGCCACCGGGAGAGGCCACTGGAGATGTTGCCTATAGGGGGGACCTGGTGAGTTACTACCTATGGTGGGGATCTGGCAACTAGGGATGTTACCTACAGAGGGGAACTAACTCCTGGGATTATTAACTACAGGGGGACCTAACTACTGGGGTTACTACTTATAGAGGAGAGCCTAACAAATGGGGTTTCTACCTACTGGGGGAGGACCTAACTACTGGGGATACTACCTACAGAGGAGGACCTAACTACAGGGATTACCAACTACAGAGGAGGACCTAACTACTGGGATTACTATCTACAGTAGGGTCCTAACATACTGGGATTACTAACTAGAGGGAAGGCCCTAACTACTGGGGTTACTACCTACAGAGGAGGACCTAACTACAGGGATTACCAACTACAGAGGAGGACCTAACTACTGGGATTACCCACTACAGAGGAGGACCTAACTACTGGGATTACCAACTACAGGGGAGGACCTAACTACTGGGATTACCAACTACAGAGGAGGACCTAACTACTGGGATTACCAACTACAGGGGAGGACCTAACTACTGGGATTATCAACTACAGAGGAGGACCTAACTACTGGGATTACCAACTACAGGGGAGGACCTAACTACTGGGATTACTATCTACAGGGGGGTCCTAACTACTGGGATTACTATCTACAGGGGGGTCCTAACTACTGGGATTACCAACTACAGGGGAGGACCTAACTACTGGGATTACCAACTACAGGGGAGGACCTAACTACTGGGATTACCAACTACAGGGGAGGACCTAACTACTGGGATTACTATCTACAGGGGGGTCCTAACTACTGGGATTACCAACTACAGGGGAGGACCTAACTACTGGGATTACTATCTACAGGGGGGTCCTAACTACTGGGATTACTAACTAGAGGGAAGGCCCTAACTACTGGGGTTACTACCTACAGGGGAGGACCTAGCTACTTGGTTTACTACCTACGGGGGGGGGGGGGGGGGGGGCTAACTACTGGGATTACCAACTACAGGGGAGGACCTAACTACTGGGATTACCAACTACAGGGGAGGACCTAACTACAGGGATTACTACCTACAGGATAGGACCTAACTGCTGGAATTACTTCCTACAGGACAGAACCTAACTACTGGGATTACTACCTACACAGGGTACATGGCTACTGGGATTACTACCTACAGGGGGTACATGGCTACTGGGATTACTACCTACAGGGGGTACACGGCTACTGCGATTACTACCTACAGGGGGTACACGGCTACTGGGAATGCTACATACAGGGGAAGGGGAGCCCAGGCTCGGACTGGCCCACAGGGGAGCAGGGGAATCCCCGGTGGGCCCTACCCCTTGGTGGACCCCTGGCACGAGGTGGGCCTCACTGTCTGACTTTCTACTAGAGAATGAAAACATATTCTATGCTATACAAGCACAGACAAATATATTTAAGGTACCATGTGTCTTCTTGACCTAACAGCATCTAACAGTGTCAGCAGTTTGAAACACGCATTACAGCTGACAGAAGTCTCGTAACAAATAACAGGCACTCAGGGGAGTGCGGGAAGAGAATAAAGAAACTATACTCAACAGCATAAAGAAACTATACTCACCAGACGGGTAACTATATTTTCTTTATTATTTTCCTGCACCCCCCTACCTACCTGAGATTTGTTAGTTTCATGGGACTTCTCCTTTCAAGAAACCTAAGTGGCACGTACTGCTGTTTCCATAGAGTGACTGACAAGTTACTGGCAGTGAGCGAGCATTGCTGGTCACATACACAGCTCTGTGCAAAGTTGCTATAGTAATGTGAAAGGTTTGGTGCTTGGTATATCTGGTGTAAGGAAGGTGGGCCCAAAAATCAAATTCCCAGGTGGGCCCAACGTACCCCGGTCTGGCTGGGCCAGTGCTCCCCCTAAAATCCGTAGGATAGGGGATAACAAGCTAAAAAAAATTTCGTTTAAATCAACTGGTGTCAGAAAGTTATATAGATTTGTAATTTACTTCTACTAAAAACCCTCAAGCCTTCCAGTACTTATCAACTGCTGTATGTCCTGCAGAAAGTGGTGTATTCTTTCCAGTGTGACACATTGCTCTATGCTGCCACCTCTGTCCATGTCAGGAACTTACTTTGGACAGTTCCTGACATGGACAGAGGTGGCAGCAGAGATCACTGTGTCAGACTGGAAATAATACACTACTTCAAATTACAAATTTCAAATTACAAATTTCTGGCACCAGGTTTTTTTAATAATTTCTTTTGTGGAGTATCCCATTAATACTGTGGACTATTTTACTTTTAACCCTTTGAGGACCAGGCCCAAAATGACCCAGTGGACCGCGCAAATTTTGATCTTAGTGTTTCCGTTTTTCCCTCCTCCCCTTCTAAGAGCTCTAGCACTCTCAGTTTTCTATCTACAAGCCATGTAAGTGCTTATTTGTTACAGGAATAGTTGTACTTTGTAATGGCGTCTTTCATTTTACCATAACATGTATGATGGAATTCCAAATATATTATTTATGAAGATATAAATAGGTGAAATTGTAAGAAAGAATGCAATATGGTAACGTTTGGGGGGTTCCTGTGTCTACGTAATGCACTATATGGTAAAAGCGACATGATACTATTATTCTATAGGTCAGCCCGAACACAACTATATGCAGGTTACACAGATTCTCTAATGTTATATATTTTTTTTTTATGAAATCCTTTTTTTTGGCAATTAAATATTAATAAAATGGGCCTATTGTGACGCTTATAACGGTTTTATTGTTTCACCTATGGGGCTGTATGGGGTGTCATTTTTCCGCCATGATCTCTAGTTTTTATTAATACCATATTTGTGAAGATCGGACGTTTTGATCACTTTTTATTGATTTTTTTTAATATATAATGTAACATAAAATCGGTAATCTGCGCACTTTTTCCCCTCTTTTCGTGTAAGCCGTTTACCGATCACAATGACGCTTGTTATATTTTAATAGATCGGACAATTACGCACGCTATGGTATATTATATGTTTATCTATTTATTCATTTTTATATGTTTTATTTATATAATGGGAAAGGGGGGTGATTTAGACTTTTATTGGGGGAGGGGTTTTGGGGTAGTGTGTTAGTGTTTAGAACTTTTTTTTTTTTACACTTTTGAAGTCCCTTTGGGGGACTTGTACATACATTACTTTGATTTCTACACTGATGAATGCTATGCCATAGGCATAGCATTGATCAGTGTTATCGGCGATCTGCTCATTGAGCCTGCCTGTGCAGGCTCAGTGTAGCAGATCGCCGATCGGACCGCATGGAGGCAGGTAAGAGACCTCCAGCAGTCCGTTTCAACGAACGGGACCCCCGCAGTCACACTGCGGGGGTCCCGATCGGTAAGTGACAGGGGACTCCCCCTGTCACTTACACTTAAACCATGCGGTCGCGCCGCGGCGTTTAAGGGGTTAATGACACGCGGCAGCGCGATCGCTGCAGCGTGTCATTACCGGTGAGGTCCCGGCTGCTCACTGCAGCCGGCCCCCACCTCCTATGAAGCGCGCTCCGCTCCGCTCCGGAGCGCGCTTCATAGCGGGAATAACACCCATGATGTAAGGTTACGTCATGGGTCGTCTGGGGACAGACTTCCATGACGTAACCCTACGTCCAGGGTCGTCTAGGGGTTAAACAACTCCTTTCGTACAGTAAATTCCGTTTTCCAGTGATCAACTAATCGGGTGATCACTGATTTCCTATGAAAGCCTGGGAAATGTTGGCACCTGGGAAATGGCACCCATACTGCCTGAAAGCCTAGGAATGGCACCCATACTGCTTGTCTTTACTCTGGGGGATTTCCAGGTAGGAAAACTGAGTGACAGGAAATGCTGGGAATTGTAGTGTAAAGACATTTCTGTGAACCCCAAGTGTCCCTCCAAAAAGATGGGAGATATGGAGGAAGGGCTGACTGCAAAGCATTATGGGGAAGCTTGATGTCACGTGTTTTCAGTCATCCTCATCATCATCATCAACTTTACAGCAATGGAGCAGCTTTATCATACGGCCACAGACAAAACATGGTCTGATTCGCCCATAGCAACCAATCACAGTTCACCTTTCATATCTTAACAAGCTCAAAGCTGAGCTTTTATTGGTTGCTATGGGCAAGTCAGACTGTCTAAGTTGTACATGGCAACCAATTACAGTTTAGCTTTTATTTTGCCAGAGTAATTTGAGAAACGAAAGCTGAGCTGTGATTGGTTGCTATGGGCCACATCAAACCATATTATTTAGTGTTCTTAGTGTGGCCTAACTATAAGCTGTTTGCTTGGTCACAAGTGTGTTTAGTGACCTCTGCAGTTAAGTGCATCGCCAGTCATTAATGGGTTAATGCTTCAGAGGTGTTTACCTGCAGTAACCATGGCAACCGTGCACCGTGATGACAAGAGCTTATGTCATAATGAAGGTTCAATAAAGCAATGCACCGCGCCCTGATCAGTGCCATCTTGGATGCGCCAGAGGACCTTGAGCTTGACTACTTTTCTGCCCCCTACCCTTGATGTAATTTGGAGGTTCTAGCAGGGGAAAAGGGGTGGTCTGCTTTAGACTACCCCTTCATCGATTCTACACCTAGAAGAGATACATCCGCCTGCCTAGCCATCAATAAGGTGACATATTTCAGCCAGATCTCTCTCAGATCCACTATATTATATTTATAGTATGATATTACCCTCTACGCCCAGAGGAGGGGCAACTCTCCAGCCATGGCTCCCTCGAGGTTTCCCCCACAGGGGTTTTTTCCTCGCCTGAGTGCTGAAGAGTGACTCTTCGTGAGTCGGGGGTCTGCTGTTTTCAGTGTCATGTAATTTTAAATAAAATTGGCACCCTTTGACACCTGATTACAATGTGTTGTGTCTTTATTTTGTGTTTTTGGTTGAACTTCTTATTCTTGGGAGTTGGGGATCCGTCACATATTGCAAAGTGATAGAGCTGGACCTCTGCCTGCTACACGATCTATCACCTGCACAATAAGCGCAAGTAGGATGGAGCATGTATGTGCGTATCCCTGGATTAAAGGGGCACTCAAATCTTGAAGAAAAAACATGCATTGCATTGTTTATACCTATATCTGCAAAGCTGCAAGGTCAAAAAGTAGCACATTATTGCAACATGGACACCACCATAAATATACATCATAGTGTATATACACAACCCAGTGGCTCTTGTGTGTGTGGGCAGCATCAGGGGCAAGGTAAAGTATTGCATCCGCACACACATACATCCAGGTGTGGCCTTGGTAGCTACACCCCTGCAAAATCCAGAGGATACAAAATGGAAAGTGCAGCTCTGGCCACACTCTGCATTGTGTGCTATGGTGAATTGGGATGCGGGCGCACACGGATTTCACAGCATATTTTATGTAAAAAATAGGTTAAAAAAATGTAGGTGACAAAATGCAAGAGCTATGGCCTTTTAAACATGAGGAGGGCTTGGTCCTTAAAGGGTTAAGGAAGCGCTACGAGGGGACGAGGACGGGTATGTATACTTTCGTTATTATATTCCCACACCCCCCTGCCTGCCTGAGATTTGTTAGTTTCATGGGACTTCTTCTTTCAAGATATTTATGTGGCACATTATGCTGTTTGCATAGAGTTACTAGCAGTGAGCCAGCATTGCTGGTCATATACAGTGTCGGACTGGCCCACCGGAGGATCCTCCCAGCTCAGAACTTGCAGTAACACTGACTGACATGTCATTTCTCACTGGTTCTTTATTGGTGGGCCCCAGGATAATTTCCTCTGGCAGGCCCCAGGTATCTACGTCCAACACTGGTCACATACACAGTGCTGTGCAAAGTCGCTATAGTAATGTGAAAGGTATGACGCTGGTTATATCTGGTGTAAGTAGTGTGGGCCCCAAGAATTAAATTAAATTCCCTGGTGGGCCCAAAGTACCCCAGTCCGACACTGGGGGAGCCTACATGGGAGCCACCTTCTGTGCATTGCATGAACAACCCATGCATTTCTTTATAATCTGTGTAATTCTCTAATTATCCTGTAGGGGCACTGCAGGGAAATGAAACACTTGCTACCAGTTTGCAGGTGATCACTAGATGATTTATCAGCAGGACGACTTAAGATCTTTTTATAGTCAGAGACTCTTCTAATGAAAATGGGTTATACGTAGTTGACATATTGGTGTTCAATACAAGAAACCTGGATGTTGCTGGCCTTATAGGACTAATACTGGTATCTCCACACTATGGATATCACTGCAGCACTGAAGACCCTCCCTATTATTTCATTATACATATATATATTTTTTAATATATAGAAAGGCGCACATGGGACGCATACGACTCTGGCCTGCACTGCTGCCCCCACTTCTGGGATTGCATGTGGTGACTTAATTTAATGAAGAAACATAAAAGCTTCAGTAAATATATGGAATACTGCTTACGGTGTGTTTTATTAATCACATTACAGATAGCATGTGTTGTGTGCTGTATATATGAGATTAAAACAGAGATGACACATCAATGTCTTCTGTGTAACCTTGCGGAGTGCCACCTCTAATCACATGTAGTCAGCGCTGTGAATAGATCTGCCCTTGTCTATAAGACCTGATCAATAGCGCAGATGTATAAAGGTAGAATACATAAAAGACACAGCACACATTCAGGTTTTCCATTACTGCTAAGGTTACATTCTTTAACCCTTTAGTTACTTGTACAGTACAGTGATGGCACTGGTGGTCGGCTGTGTCCATGCTATTATCAATGGCAGTCAGTTGTCCCTTATGGAAATGAGTGTGGCCGTATAGATGTCGTGTTCACATGTAGCACCTAAGGAGTTAGACAAATGAAGGGGACTCTCTTTGTCATCCCATCATCAGCCCTTGTGATATGATGCAATGTGCCAATAAGTGTTGTTAGCACATGAATTCTTAAAGTGTCATTTAAAATGTCGTTTAAATTTTTTTTTTGCAGAAATCAATAGTACAGGAAATTTTAAGAAACTTTGTAATTGGGTTTATTAGTCGAAAAATGCATTTTTATCATGAAAAAGCAGTTTGAAGCTCTCCCCCCCTGTCTTCATGGTTCTCTTATGGAGAGGGGAGGGGTGGATGGAGATGAGGCACCAAAACAGGACAACAAAGAGTTAATTTACAGATAGATCACGGGGTTATCCCCTCTGAAGTCAGCACTGTCCTCTCTGACCTCTGAATACTGGCTTTTACACAGGTCCTGCTGTGTAATCCTTTGTTCTCTGCTGGCGACTAATCTCCCTCCTCCCCCCTCCATGGGTTACACAGGGCTCGACTGATGTAAAAGAGTCGAGATTTCCTGATAATGAGCAGTGTATGAGGGGGTGGGGGAACCTGGGGAAAGTCTTTTTGAATGCAGATAGTGCCATTTTTGCCTAATAAACCCAATTACAAAGTTTCTTAAAATCGCCTGCCTGCTACACTTGCCTTTATCGAACAGGAATATCCAGAGCTAAAAACCTGATTTTATACTGATGTGCAAGCAGGCATACGTTGTACACAAAATCCACATGAGCTCCAAGCTGATATCTGAGGCTGCCGCAGGACATATGGGGAGGCGGTCATTTCATTATACAGGGATAAAAGGGTTATTGATATTACTATGAATAGGGGAAACCTTTTAGGGGAAGTCAAGCTTATTAATGGGGGTCTGAGTACCCCTTTAACATGATAGTTGTCTGTTTTATACCAGTGAATGGACACAAGCCCACTATTGCTCCATAAAGAGCACTTTATTACCCATGTTGTAGATAGGTGATAAATGTTATTAGTGTGCCAACCCCTTTCATGTCTTGCTGCTTGCAGAGTATGGAAAATACGGACATGGAGAGAAAGGAGCTGCTGCATCTCACACCTATGGCTGACAGTAATGCCTCTTGGCTACTTTAAAAGCCAACGCCAGGATTTTGATATATTATTTGATCAAACCATACTGCCCCATGTACCACGTGCACCTGGCCCACATGAATCCCTACACTAAATCAACACTGTGTCGGTCAGCGACTGCCAACCCCGCAAAGCGAGCGCAAGCAGGGAAGGGAGGCCACAGAATGGCCCTGCAACCCCAATGTCACAGGACCAAACCCCAAGGGCCTCCCCAAAACCAGCAGGCGCTGCCGGAAGAGAAAGCTGCCACCAAGCAACACAAGTGTGAACAAGGTCTTACTACTCACCACTGCACCATGTCCGTATTTAACTTTTCTTCCTTTTCTGAGTGGCTAGCACTCCTCCTGGTAAGACCCATGTGACCCCAATTAGCAGGAAGCACCTGTGCACACATGGTAAGTACCTCCTATTTTTCCCATTCTACTTGAGGTGCAGTGGTGAGCAGTAAGACCTTCTTCACACTTGTGTTGCTAGGTGGCCGCTTTCTCTGCCAGCAATGCCTGCTGGGTTTGGAGGGGGCTCTTGGGGTTTGGTCCTGTGACAGTGGGGTTGCAGGGACATTCGGTGGCCTCCCTTCCCTGCTTTGAGGGGTTGGCGGTCGCTGACCGACACAGTGTTGATTTAGTGTAGAGACCGGCACGTGGTACTGAGGCAATACGGTTTGATCAAATTATACACCAACATCCTGGCGTTGGTTTTTAAATGTAGCCGAGAGGCATTAGTGTCAGCCATCGGTGTGGGGTGCAGCAGCTCCTTCTCTCTATGTCCATATATACCGAGTATGTAAGCCAAGAAGTAGTGGTTAGCCATTATAAAGATATACACTGGGGATGGAGCCGGCTCAAAATAGCAGAGTTGCCCTATATAATATTGGGAAGATTGACCTAGGCCACTGGGCCAAGACACAGCAGTGCGGGGAAGGAGAAGTTTGGTGCACAGAGAAGTTGGGTACTAAGGAGCTAGTAATACACAGAAGGAGAGGCCTTGTATAGTATATTTATTAGCACATTGTAATTACCAGGTTACAAACCTGCAGGATTTATTTTTTTTCATAGATCTTGTTAGTAAAGGGAAAAAAAAGCCTGGGGTGTAAATGTAAATAGAGCTAGATATTGCTGATGACTCCAGACACCCGGCTCATTGTTAGGCACCACAAGGGGTGAAGAGGCAGGAAGAACAGATGGGGGACATAACACCTGCTCTTATAGCCTAGAGGCCACACACTAAGCAATGCAATGGTCTGCAGGTGAAAGATCCTGCACAGATTATTACATATGTCAAGAAGCCTAGGGGGAGAAGAGTAAAACACCTGCACATTCAGAGGCTGGAGAAAATGAAGCCTACAATAGCCCAAGATGTGGGTTGCAGATCTATGGGGTTTTTGTAAGTAGGGAATACAAATAATTGCTGTCCAGCTCCAAGTAGTAAAAAAATCTTTTCTTTATTGTAGCATATTAAAAACTGTACATGAGAGTATCATAAATGCCAACGCGTTTCGGAAAAGCTTCCTTAATCATGGCATGATTAAGAAAGCTTTTCCGAAACGCGTTGGTGTTTATGATACTGTCATGTACAGTTTTTAATATGCTACAATAAAGAAAAGATTTTTATACTACTTGGAGCCGGACAGCAACTATTTGTATTCCATATATGTATCGGGAGTCGGCCCGACTCAAGGTCTCGTGCTTCATGGTGGCTGGTGCCTGAACTTTTGGATCAAGGGTGAGCTGATATTATCCCTTTCTTCTCTACGTTTTTGTAAGTATGTGATCTTTTGGCTGGACCTTATTTAGTTAGAATACGAGGTGGCTGTATGGGAGACAATAGTGGTAAAACAATTGGAAAACAAGTCCATTTAACGGGGTTATCCAGGCTTGGAAAAACATGGCCACTTTCTTCCAATGTTCAGCTCCCGTTCACTCTGGGGGCTGAACATTGTCAGCTAGTAACTATGTTCGGGCCACTTCCCACTGGTACATGTTCATTTACTTGACCTCAATAGTTGAGATGATCGAACAGGGTCGAGGTTCGGCATCGGCATTTGACTCCCGCTGCCTTCCCGTTCCGTGTGGAAGGTGGAGACAGCCTGAGTACTGCCTGGAAACCAGCGATGGTTCGGGTTCGTACAAACCTCGGCTTTGTTCGATCATCTCTACTCAATAGTGCCTCAGACTATGCTATGCTGGCTGCAAAACCAATTCCACTTTAGGGTGGGTTCACATACAGATTTCTTGTAGATTTGTTGCAGATTGTGTCTTCCCTGTTGAAATTATTTGGAAAAATCCGCAACAAACTTCAGCGCAACTGCTATGTGTGAGCATTTCACTAGTGCCGCAAACAAGCACCGATCGGCCAGATCCACTCTCATTTGCAGAAACTTTACAAGGCTGAATCAACAGCCTATGAAGCTCATGGAAATCGCAAACACATTGCAGTTTTCAAAGGGAGATGTGCAGCTGACTAGTGATGGCTTAAATGTCCGCATCATAAAGGGGAAAATGGCAGTGATTTCTCAAAATTTGGAAAATTAGTCTTAATCCCTGGTTAGTTCAGTGGGTTTCTTGTTGGCTGAAGGATAGATATCAGATATTTGTTGTTAATGGTGTATATTCCCAGCAGAGACTGGTCACAAGTAATGGCCACAAGGATCTGTTCTGGGTCCTGTTCTTTTTAATGTTTGTAAGTGACATAGGAGAAGGTTTGGTAGGTAAGGATAGTGACATAGGAGAAGGTTTGGTAGGTAAGGATAGTGACATAGGAGAAGGTTTGGTAGGTAAGGATAGTGACATAGGGGAAGGTTTGGTAGGTAAGGATAGTGACATAGGAGAAGTTTTGGTAGGTAAGGATAGGGACATAGGAGAAGGTTTGGTAGGTGAGGATAGTGACATAGGAGAAGGTTTGGTAGGTAAGGATAGTGATATAGGAGAAGGGTTGGTAGGTAAGGTTAGTGACATAGGAGAAGGGTTGGTAGGTAAGGTTAGTGACATAGGAGAAGGTTTGGTAGGTAAGGATAGTGATATAGGAGAAGGTTCGGTAGGTAAGGATAGTGACATAGGAGAAGGTTTGGTAGGTAAGGATAGTGACATAGGAGAAGGTTTGGTAGGTAAGGTTAGTGACATAGGAGAAGGTTTGGTAGGTAAGGTTAGTGACATAGGAGAAGGTTTGGTAGGTAAGGATAGTGACATAGGAGATGGGTTGGTAGGTAAGGATAGTGACATAGGAGATGGGTTGGTGGGTAAGGATAGTGACATAGGAGAAGGTTTGGTAGGTAAGGATAGTGACATAGGAGAAGGTTTGGTAGATTAGGATAGGGACATAGGAGAAGGTTTGGTAGGTAAGGTCAGTGACATAGGAGAAGGGTTGGTAGGTAAGGATAGTGACATAGGGGAAGGGCTGGTAGGTAAGGATTGGTACCATTGATGAAGCATAGAGGTATAGTATATATATATATAGTATATACATGTTGGTGTATATACTATATATATATACTATACGGTGTGTGAATATGCATTGTTATTTTACACATAATAAAAGGTAACTAATATACAGCTCTTGTATAGAGTCACAGAGAGCTGCTACTGACAAGACTATAACCCCACTAGACACAAGACTAGAGAGACACGACAGTCAGTCAGTCAGTCAGTCAATCACATCCCTCAGCGTTCCTAGAGCCGGGCAGAGAGAGGCAGCGGCGCGTGGTTCATTCCTTATCACTCCCCCCCCCTAACGTGAGAAGTTGGTACGCTCCGAGCTGGAAGAATCATGGCGATAGATGGTAAGTAGGCCAATAACCGTCTGCTGATCGGCTCATTATCAAGTCATTAGGGGGGTTCTGAGCCCCTGCGGCCGCCACAGAGGGGGCAGCCCCGTGCCCTGTAGGCCGTGTGTGGCCCTGTGTGCCCGGCTGCTGCTGGGGCTGTACACTGTGTGCAGGGCGGCTGGGGCTGCTTCCTAGCTGTGCTCTGTGTGTGTTTACTGGGCATCCCCTAGTGCCCACTGGCTGGCTGATGTGACTGCTGCCAGGGCATGGCTGCTACTGGCTCCTATGAGAACTATCTGCATTATATATATAGATGACTTGTACTACTCCACCTATCAGGCGGCTGTCGGTGCATGATGGGACTTTATGGTGCAAAAAGTTGCCAAGCGGTTATGGGTGCTTGTGTCTTTTAGGGTTTTTTTGAGTTATGCAACTTTATTAGTATTAACATGGGGGTCAGCCGCATAATCTAATGGGGTCACTGCACCTTTAAGTCTTCAAGGTTTTGTTTGCATGTGTCTGTTCCTTAGGAGATAAGCGGTGCCAGATGTGTACGGAGTTTGTTATATCAGATAGATGGATGTTGTATGTATTACAAACCCTGGAAAATACAGACACCCTCTCCAGCTGTTGCAAAAATACAATTCCCATCATGCGCCATGATGGGAATTGTAGTTTTGCAACATTTTAAAGGCTGCCAGTTTGATCTCACTGCTTTTAGGATATGTTCACACACGGCGGATATGTTGCAGATTTGTTTTAACATTCCTATCAAAGTGGTTTGGAAAAATCTGCAGCACTCCTATGTGAACAAAGCCTAAACTTAGTCAAATCCTTCAACCATATCTATGGTATATCAGCTGGTTCCAGCTATTAACTGTATACCTTTGTTTCAAGATCTATAGGTGGTGAAACTGGGGAACAGATTACATTATAAATGTCTATGGTTGGAGTACCCCTTTAAGTCCCAGTCATTCCCTGATATAAGAATTTGTTCCGCCAAAAAGTGCCAATGACTCAGGGTGCCTTTAAACAGAGAGATTTATATGACAGATTTTTGAAGCCAAAGCCAGGAATGGATTGGAAAAGAGGAGAAATCTCAGTCTTTCCTTTATGACCTCCCATAGAGGTTATTACCCAACTTCTTAAAGGGAGAGTTCACAAAAATAAAAAAATCTTTCAAATCAACTAGTCCAAGCAAGTGCCAGGGATTTGTAATTTACTTCTATTAAAAAAATCTCAAGTCTTCCAGTACTTATCAGCTGCTGTATGTCCTGCAGGAAGTGGTGTATTCTTTCCAGTCTGACTGATCTCAGATGATGTCAGGAACTGTCCAGAGCAGCATATCCCCATAGAAATCCTCTCCTGCTCTCCAGGCTGGAAAAAAATACAACTTCCTGCAGGACCTACAGCAGCTGATAAGTACTGGAAGATTTGAAATTTTTTAATTGAAGTAAATTAAAATCTCTGCCACTTTCCGGCACCAGTTGATTTAAAGGGAATTTTTGGGGAGTGAACAACCCCTTTAATATCACCTGCTTCCCAACCATTGCATAAAACTAGCAGGTTCATTCATTCAGGTTTCTAGAAAAGTTGGGTGATGACCCTATAGAAGGTGCATCAAACATAGTTTGTATTAATGGGGTATTCCCAACATGAAAAGCTACAACCTGTCCTGTGGAACTAGCTGATGAGTGGGGGTCCGACCCCTTGAAAAAATGAATGGCGAGGCCCTGGCGCTCCATTGACTCTCTATAGGGCTTCTGAACATTCATAGGGGATGCTGGGATAACCTCTTAGTGATATAGGATACAGCTAGTTCATGTCAGTATACAGGATATATAAAGTATGACTGTTATAGAGTGTGCACAGTGATGGAAGCAGATTCACCCATGTTAAAGGAGTTTTCTTAATTGGGTTACCCCTCCATAGTCATCTCTTTCCTATATTTGTTTTCCTAGAAGTAGGAAGTGTATTATTACATATAGTATTCAATTTGTAATCTGTAGTTGCATAGTGTTTGCTATAGGGGGCGCTGTTTGCAGTAGCTGATGCTCTGACTCTCCCTTTGTGACAACCATGTGTCTCATAAATACCCCTCTAAATGTATCTGAGCTGTGCAGTTAGCTGCAGCTTGGCTTTCTGTCACCTGGGGCACAAGCTCAGTTTATTGACTTAAAGGGGTTATCCAGCACTACAAAAACGTGGCCACTTCCCCCCCCTCTCTTGTCTCCAGATTGGGTGGGGTTTCAAAATCAGTTCCATTGAAGTAAATGGAGGTTAATTGCAAACCGCACCTGAACTAAAGACAAGAGAGGGGGAAAAGTAGCCATGTTTTTGTAGTGTTGCACAGGAGACGCCGAGGAGGAGGGTATGTCTCTTACCTTTCTCTTCGGAGCCGTTGCGGGGGAGTTAGTAGTTTGCTCCATGGTCCAGTAAGACCGTTACGAGCACTGCCCGCCCACATAGTGCCAATCCGGCCCACTCCATTGATTGTAGCTAGTGAGGGGCGGGATGGCCGGTGCTATGTGGGCGGGCAGTTCTCCTAACAGTCTTACTGGACTGTGGAGCAAACTACTAACTCCCCCGCAACGGCTCAAAGGATGAAGGTAAGATACATATCCTCTTCCTCTGCGTCTCCTGTGCAATAGAGACATATCAGCAGGTTAGTATCATCTAACCTGCTGATAGTTCCCCTTTAAGTTTGTCTAAGTTCACACTGTATTTTTGCAGTACGTTTAATGTATCTGTTTAATGCAAAAAACGGATGAAAAAACAGATGCATTTGTGTGCAGATCTGTTTTTTTTCAGCGTACACAAAAATTCCTTATGCTAAAAATTACCATTTAAAAGTGAATCCATTAAGCGGACAGCAAAAACGCAGTGTGAACCCAACCTAAGACAAAGTGGCGTGTTGTTGCCCTCCTTAGTCCAGGCCCTGATATCCCCCACCGCTGTCGCCCCTGAGAGAAGTATTTTCAGTTTACATAACATATCTTGTGATCTCTGACTTGTAGACTTGTTGCAGAACTACAACTCCCCCCAGCATGCAGTAACAGCCAGCAGCATACTGGGAGTAGTAGTGATAGGTGTGAGTGCTGTGATACTATGTGCACTTTCCTGGAGATGTGGTGCTGAACGGACAGCTCCTCGGCCTCACTATGTAAGTCAGAGCGTTAGATGGGAAGTAGAGATGAGGGAACCTGGAGCATGCTGGAGTCCATCCGAACCCGAGCGATCGGCATTTGATTAGCGGTGGCTGCTGAACTTGGATAAAGCCCTAAGGCTATGTGGAAACATGGATATAGTCATTGGCTGTATCCATGTTTTCCAAACAACCTTAGGGCTTTATCCAACTTCAGCAGCCACTACTAATCGAATGCCGAACGTTCGGGTTCGGATGGACTCCAGCATGCTTCAGGTTCGCTTATCTCTAGTAGGGAACCTTGAATATCCTTGAAAAACCTTGTTGCAAAAACTACAACTCCCATCATGGCTGTCCAGGCATGATGGGAGTTGTAGTATTTGAACAGCTGGAGAGCCAAGGTTTCCTACCCCTGATCTAGTGCATTGATGCTGAACCTCCAGGCCGCCAGCCAGACTTCGGCTGTCCAGGCATGATGGGAATTGTAGTTTTGCAACAGGTGGAGGTTCACCACCATTGATCTGGTGCAGTGCTCCCTTACTTCAGGGGATTAAGGGTTTGTAATTTTACAACAACCTGGATATCCACAGGTTAGGGTATTGATCTAAAGCACCATGCCTGCAAAGATCCCACACGTGGCTCTCTATGGATCTGCTCCTGCATCTCAGCCCGGTTTACTGATGCTGCATGGAGAGCAAATAAACACACAATGTCTCCGGGGACAATACAGGAGAGTAATGTAACATGAGACTGTACCTTCTCTTCCTGATCGGAGGTACGGCAGGGTATATAGGATAATGTGTCCTCTGCTGAATTATGCTGTTATGGTAACAATGCCAAACCACCATGCAGCCTATATCTGTATAATATACACTTCAGCTTCTGCAGAACCTCTTTGTGAAGATTAAGGTTCCCATCTACTTATCTACCATTGGTTTATAAGAAACTTTTCATCCCTTTGATAAAGAGGGCCTGAGGTGTGTATTGTTGTAGATGGGAGACAAACCCCTTTCCTTAAAGGGGTTATCCAGGCTTAGGAAAACATGAACTCCTTCTTCAAGAAACAGCACCACTCCTGTCCTCAGTTTGGGTGTGGCCATTTTACTATTTTTTTCTAATCCTGAAGAACTCTTTAAGAAAGCAAAAACGTTAGATGTCAATCAGTGGCTGGCACCTAAGGCCGAGAGAGTGGCAGACAGGATAAGGATTACCCAGCGTCTTATTGACACCGTCGGATTGTGAAGGGAAAGCAATGTACAGACGCTCAGGATAATTCACATTAGGTTTCGCCTCATTGATTTATTTCGGGGATTAGTTCCCTTCATCAGATCAAGGAGATAGAACAGGCATTTACCGTCACTTGACCGGAGAGGGCAAAAGGGAGTAAAAATCTGTTTCCACAAAACACTGGGCGGGAGCAGCCGGTGATTAGGTTACATGTTAAAAAAGCAAAACAAAACAAAAAAAAAATCCAATGTGCAATTTTGTCAGTATTGTAGCACAGGGGTTGCTGTGGTCCTGAGGCTCTTCAGCCATTGCAAAACTACAACTCCTAGTATGCCTGGATCACTTTTTAATTTTTTTGGAATTTGGAATTTTTTTGTGTATATGCCGTTTACCGCGTGAGGCCGGGTTCTCACAACTTATTTTTTCAACACCGGACGCTATTTATTGAAAAAATACATGGCAGTGTTTTCTATGGAATCCCGGCCAAAGTGTATACACTCTGGCCGGGATTCCATACGGCCGCACAGGAAACTAACATGTCAGTTTTGTGCGTCCGCTATTCATTGAATTGGGCCACACAAGACTGACAGAGCAGACAATGTAAAGTGCGGCTCCGGCGCTACTCTACATTGTCTGCTATGGGTAAGTGGAATGCGGGCACACATGGAAGCGCCCGCATTCCAATTTGAAAGAAATGAAATTCATACACGGCAGTACCAGCCGGGATGAACTCTACAGACAGCAGCTGTTCTGTGACACCGCCGTGTCATACATTGTCATACATTGTGTGAACTGAGCCTGAGATTGGGGATGCTCTAATGTAATAGTTTGCCTAATTATGCATGTGATGATGCTTGTTTTTTTACATTTTCTTAATTTCAAAAAGGGGAAAGGGGGTGATTAAAACTTTTACTGTGGGAGTTTTTTTTATTTTTAAAAACATATTTTTCACTTTTTAAAGGGGAACTGTCAGCAGGTTAGATAAATATAAGATGAGGATGAAGGTATGTCTCTTACCTTTATCCTTAGCACCGTTCTGTGTAGTTTATAGTATACCACCCCCAGAGTGCCAATCCGTCCCCAGAAAACCCACCCCCTTCTAATGATTATCAGTAAAGTGGGCTGCCCAGTGGGCGGGCCGGATAGCTGCTCTGGAGGTGGTTGCCCTGTCCCCATGGCTCCAAACTGCCTTACCGGCCACAGGATTACACTACACTCTACACAGGAAAGGGACAGAGGATGAAGGTAAGAGACATACCTTCATCCTGAGCAACCCGGGAGCAGTAGGGAGCCATTAGGAGGTTAGATTAATCTAACTTGATAATAGTTCCCCTTTAAACCCCTCTAGGGACCTTTCATAAGTAATTGTCAGACCGCTATTTCTGATCTACAGTATGTAATGCTATAGCATTGCATAGATCAGTGCTCTGCTTATAGAGTCTGCCTAAGCTAGACCTCCGGCTTGTTAAGTGACCCATCAGCACCCTGCAGTCACATTGCGGGGGTGCTGATCGGACACCTGACAGGTGCAGCACTTGTCATTCATCCATTTCAATGCTGTGATTGCTTAAAATCTTGTCATTTAAATGGTTTAAAGGGGTTGTCCAGCAAAAATCTTTTTCTTACAAATCAATTGGTGTCAGAAAGTTATATAGATTTGTAATTTACTTCTATTAAAAAATCTCAAGTCTTCTCATACTTATCAGCTGCTGTATGTCATGCAGGAAATGTTTTTTTCTTTTCAGTCTGACACAGTGCTCTTCGCTGACATCTATGGCCAAGACAGGAACTGTCCTGATCAGGAGAGGTTTTCTATGGGGATTCATAGAAAACCGAAACAAAGTTCCTGTCCTGGCCAGAGATGTTAGCAGAGAGCACTGTGTCAGACTGACAAGAAAACACCATTTCCTGCAGGACATAGAGCAGATAATAAGTATGGGAAGAATAGAGATTTTTGAACAGAAGTAAATTATAAATCTACATAACTTTCTGATACCAGTTGATTTGAAAGAAAAGGATTTTCGCTGGATAACCCCCTTAAAAACTGCCACCCGCGGGATTGCTGGTGACAGTCACTAGCAGCGAGGGTCTGCTAGACATAGTAGCCCACCCCCGCTGTGTATGGAGCAGGCTCAGTTTTGGGCTTAGTTGGAACAATGGCATATAATCAATTAAATAGCAGGCACTGGTGATCACACTTTGCTGGCTATTTAAAGTGAGTGGCGGAGATGCACCAAGCAGGTGATGTAAGGGGCGGGTGAGAGGGAAGGCACACAGCAGAGAACACGGCAAGCTCTCAGCTTGCCGTCCTCCATGTTTTCTGAAGTGTACTTAAAGGGAACCTGTCACCCCCCGTGCCGGGGTGACAGGCTCCCGACCCCCCATTAGAGCCCCCTATACTGACCTAATCCCGCCCATAGAGAATGACAGGAGAGTCCAGCGCTCCGTCATTCTCTATGAGCGTTGGACTCATCTCTCAGCGCGCGCTCCAGGCTGCAGCGGCTGAGATCTTCATCACCCGACCACCTCCAGAAGCGGGACCCGGCGGGATTAGGTCAGTATAGGGGGCTCTAACGGGGGGTCAGGAGCCTGTCACCCCAGCACGGGGGGTGACAGGTTCCCTTTAAAGGGGTTGGCCACTTTATAGTAAAATTGCTCAGTGTACAGTATTAGTAAGTGTACTCACATTACTTACTGACAGCAGCTCCCTGTGTGCCTCATAGAGCTAATATCAGACTCCCCTCCTCCAGGCTGTACTGCCCTGCTCTGTGGTGTTTTTGTCCATAACATGGCTGACATGGAGAAGCATGTGACCAGGCCCCGCCCCCCAGTGTCCACCACTGAGCCTGTATATGTCTATGGAGAACACAGTGGACAGGGCCTGGTCACATGCTCCTCCGTGTCGGCCATTTTGTGGACTGAAACAAAACAGAGCAGGGCGGCTCAGCCTGGTGAAGGGGAGTCTGATTTTAGCTTTATGAGGTACACAGGGAGCTGCTGTCAGTATATACAGTGAGCACACTTACTAATACTTTGTACTGACCTATTTTACTATAAAGTGGCCAACCCCTTTAATGTTAAGCTGCGCTATTGCACAGTTTAAAGGGGAACTCCATATATTTTTTTTCTTTCAAATCATCTGGTGTCAGAAAGTTGTACACATTTGTAAATTACTTCTATTTAAAAATATCATGTATTCTAATACTAAGAAGTGGTGTATTCTTTCCAGTCTGACACAGTGCTCTCTGCTGCCACCTCTGTCCATGTCAGGAACTGTCCAGAGCAGGAGAGGTTTTCTATGGGGATTTGCTACTGCTCTGGACCGTTTCTGACATGAATTTGGTTTAATCTCGTCTTCCAGTACTTATCAGCTGCTGTATGTCCTGCGTGAAGTGGTGTATTCTCTCCAGTCTGACACAGTGATCTCTGCTGCCACCTCTGTCCATGTCAGGAACTGTCCAGAGCAGCAGCAAATCCCCACAGAAAACCTGCTCTGGACAGTTCCTGACATGGACAGAGGTGGCAGCAGAGAGCACTCTGTCAGACTGGAGAGAATACAACACTTCCCGCAGGACATACAGCAGCTGATAAGTACTGGAAAACTTGGGATTTTTTAAATAGAAGTAAATAACACATTTGTATAAATTTCTGACACAAGTTGATTTGAAAGAAAAAAAATGTTTTCGCTGGCATCCTGGTATCATATTGTTTTAAAGCACTCGGTATCGATAGTAGTAACAATATATTAGTGCATTGTGCCATTCCTCCTGGAAATATATGAATACATTGACATGTGGGCGTTACTAATCGTGCCAATAGGATGTGTAGTGGTACATAATCCATTCCCTAGGGTAGATGGACACAAGGATAGATGGCCGGTCTCAATGTCCTCGGTCAGGGTCGTAGCTCTTCCCAGTATATGTTGCATTTATTCAGTCTCTATATATCTTTGTGCTGACACAGCAGCTTTATGTTATTGCTGCAGTATTCTGTACACAGCTATAGGAAATCATTGCACTAATAGGAGAATGATAGAATTTCTCCACAACGCCTTCAGCATGTCTTCTGTGGAGAGTCTTCTAGTCATTGTGGAGTGTGGACCAATAGGTTTAAGCTTGATGCCTGTATAATGTGCTTATGTCTCATTATATGGTATATAGATATTTCACACATCCCATTAGTAAGACATCAAACTATATCAATTCATGACTAGAATAGTGGAGAATTGGCCTATTGGAAGTATTCTGTAATTCTGTTTTCGTGATTTACAGGGCCAGTATTATATTTTAGCCAGAGATTGCACTTAAAGGGGAAGATTGCATTTAAAGGGGAAGTCTGGTGTCAGACAGACAGAGGTGGGGAGGAGGTGGCTGAACATAACACCATGAACCTACCTCCCTGGCTTCAGCACAGGGGTGGCTGTCCCCCGCTCCAGTTCCCGGTCTCCCTTCTTGGAGCGGGGACCCGGGTTGTGATGTGTCAGCCCTGCTCAGCCAGTCAGCAGCCGATGCAGGACCTTGATACGGCTGCTGATTGGCTGAGCGGTGCTGACATGTCACGACCCAGGTCCCTGCTCAGTCCAGGAAGCGGCCAGGGGACTGGGAACTGGAGCGGGGGACAGCGGACCCCTGTGCTTTAGTCAGGGAGGTAGGTGCATGGTGTTATGTTCAATCACTTCCTCCCACCTCTGTCTGTCTGACAGTGGACTTCCCCTTTAAGGAAGAATCCATCGCATTGAAAGTAGACTCCAATCTGCAAAATGATTGATTGCTATATAATATGGGTGAAAGGATTTATTAGAACTAATTAGTTATTTGCTTAAACCTTAGCACATTTTAGGCTTAAAGGGATTCTCCAGGCTTAGAAAAAGAGCAGCTACTTTCATGCTAAACAGCGCTGCCCATGTTCTCAGGTTTCGTGTGGTATTACAATTCAGCTCAGTTCACTTCAATAGAAGTGAGCTGCAATACCACAACACTACTGAGCATGTGTGACCACTGATGCTGGATACGTTAGGTGGTCATTCAATGGGGGAATCGAAAAAACAGCAGGGGGCACCATACTAATTGTATAACTCTTTTATTTAATTATTGTGTGTATGATTGGGTGGGTGTGTGTGGGGGGTGACTGCTGGGATGCCCCTGCAATTTGGAGAATGGGGAACCCCTTTAAGTAATAACAAGAAAGGTTAGGAAGCCAAATCAGTACAAGCGGCTATATAACAACATGGCTTCTACAATGAGTTGATGTTTTTCCTGCACTGTATTAGATGCTGATTCCTCTATAATTACTCCTGCCATGTAAAACAATCATTAGGCGGCATTTGCATAATTGCTCGGGAGGTTTGAAATAAAACTTTTATTTCTTACAATAAAACGTCTGTGATATGAGAATTATTATTGGCTTGTAAGCGTGTTTCTTAATTCCTTTCCTATGCGTTGAGATTATCCCTAGGAAAGCCACTTTAAAGTGTAGTCTCAGTAGGCTGAATATAATTCCCATTTTTAGCAATGTTCGAAAGTTCAACTCTTAATAAGATGGAGAGCGGATATAGAAATGCTTTTCTGGCTTTCCACTGATTTCGAGGTATTTTATGTTGTTTTCTTGATTCCTTAGGAAAAAATTTGCTGGTTGCCCTTGGAAACAGACAACAAGCTTTCTGTTGTCAGTCATGTGACCTAATAGCTATGTTTTACCTGGGCTAGCTCTTACATCGCTCTGTTATTTGGGAGCTAAATACATAGATTTACATTGTTTTTTTTTTAGAGAAGAATTTGTCATCATTATATACATTTAAAAAAAACACTGAAGAGCCAAATATATTGGAATTCCCCTTAAAGGGATTGTCTGGGAAAAGAAAAATATTACTAGGTAGAGACAAGTGAACTTACAGTAAGTTCTGGTTTGCTGGAGCCTGAACTTTTGGAATTGGATTCCCGCAGCCTGAAGAAGATAGATGCAGCCAAGGGCTGCCTGATAAACTAATATACAGCCAGAGGCCAGGCTGTGCTGTTCTGCTTTGTGGTGAGGCTGTCCATAAGATGGCTGACATGGAGGAGCATGTGACCATGCACCGCCCCCCCCCCCCCCAGTGTCCGCCATAGGCAAATACAGGCTCAGTGATGGACACGGGGTGGAGCATGGTCACATGCTCCTCCATGTCGGCCATCTTATGGACAGACTGACCACAGAGCAGGAAAGCACAGCCTGGATGAGGGGAGTTTGATTTCAGCTCTGTGAGGTACACAGGGAGCTGCTGTCAGTATATACAGTGAGTACACTTGCTAATACTGTACACTGAACAATTGTACTATAAAGTGGCCAACCCCTTTAAATATATGGAATACTTGCCTTCCCAGTCATCTTGCCTTTGCTGTTTCATCAGGGGCACAGCTCCCCGCTGCTTATCACTCCCTGGAAACTTCTTGCAGGCATTTCTCACATGTTGACTTTTTTTCGGAGCAGGGGTCAGCAACAGGGAGCCATTGGAATGGCATCACTGAGGAGTTAGGCAGATAAGTGTCCATTATTTTTTTTAAGAAAAATGTCCTTTCCCTGGACAACCCATTTTAATGCATTCAGTAAGCCGTTTATTGTCTTTGTTCAGACATGTGAAAAGTTACTGATCACACAAGGTCTCATGCTGATCATAAGCCGGAGGCAGTGCTGTCACTCAAATATGAATCCTTCGCAGTTTACTTAAGGGGTACTCTGGAGAAAATATTTTCTTCATAATCAACTGGTTGAAAAATCTCAAGTTTACCCATACTTATTAGCTGCTGTATGTCCTGCAGGAAGTGTTGTGTTCTTTCTAGTCTGACACAGTGCTCTCTGCTGACACCTCTGTCCAGAGCAGCAGCAAATCCCCATAGAACACCTCTACTGCTCTGGACAGTTCCTGACATGGACAGAGGTGGCAGCAGAGAGCACTGTGTCAGACTAGAAAGAACACAACACTTCCTGCAGGACAAGCAGCACCTGATAAGTATGGGAAATCTTGAGATTTTTCAACAGATGTAAATTACAAATTTATGTAACTTTCTAAAACCAGATGATTTGAAAGAAAAAGATTTAACCCCTTTAAGGGAATAAGTTGCACATTCAGCTGGCTGGAGAGTGGAGGGCACTAGCTGTATCTTGGGATTGCAGTGGGTCTCAGTAATGATAGCCGATTCAATGAGGTCCACTTCCTACTATATACAATGAAATTTTGTTAGAAATTATTTTCAAAATTGTCTGTGGCAACACAACTCCCCTCACTCCAATGGAACTGAACTACAAGACCACAAAAAAACAAACGACTGGGGTGGTGCTGTTTTTGGAAGAAAGCAGCTATGGTTTGCCAATCCTGGATAACTCCTTTAAGTGCCAATTCATATTGTACCCATATTTAGGTATTTTAGAGGTTTTTTTTTATATTACTACTCCCCCCTATTCCTACAGATGATGGCTTGTTTTTTGTGGGACGGTTTGTAGGTTTTTTTCAACCACCATAGGTGAAGATTAAATTTTTATAGGTTTAGGAAGATAACTGGGAAAATGTCAAATCCTGCACTGCTATTATTTTTTTTATTCTATGATGTTCTATAATACATAGTCAGATGCTTAGGGCAGACCGGGAGACCTTTGTATGATTTTATAGTAGTCCATCTATGAGCATCTATCAGCTGACAGTACAGTAGTTACCCCCCTTCTGCAACCACCTGGGCATCAGAATCTGTCCCCAGGACATCCTCACTTTGTGGCTGTTGTAAAGAAGTTAAACTCGTTTTTAGAAATAAGGTAAATGATGGAGTAAACATGTAGGAAGGGTTAAGTATAGCAAATGGCGAATCATCCCAGGAAAACAGGAAAGCAAAGGCATCATAGGAAATGCAGCAGAGATTAAATTATCCACGGAGCCCTATTATAAGTAGACAGGGGGAGGACATCCACATATGGGGAACATTTGTTTTGTGTGTTGTATCCAGGGAAACTGGTGATTCCATCAGACGTGTTATTAGTCTGCTCCAGCCCACTGTGAAGTCCTCGGTTTTAAAGAGACGTCTTTTTAAGACGCTGTTCACATCTCATCCATCACAGATTTTGTCATTTTTCAGACTCGGCATGCGGCACTATTCTTCCAGTGAAAGCTATGGACACCAAAAGGGAACCTGACAGACCCCATTAAAACAAAGGAAGTTTTGGGGGGGAACTGTGAGTTAATTGGGGGCAATCGGTACATGACTGTCAGCTATCAACTATAGCTCCCAAATACTACAGGAACCAACACATCCATGCGTTACATAGACAACCTATTAATTTCAATAAACACCATGTAATGCTCCATTTCTCCTGTAGGGGTGCTATAGGGAAATTGTACACCTGCTGCAGATTATGCTGATGCGAGACTCTTTCTTATTAGATTTGATTTAAGATCATTCTATAAACTCTAGGACCTCAAGGTGTCTATACACAACAAACAAAACTCAACCAGGCCTGTAAACTTCGACAGGACTGGCTGATAATCTGTAGTATATGGGGTCCCCATATGAGATCCTCCCTGATGGCAAATGGGCAAAAGAAGTACCGTCATATTTAGCCGTCATCCAGTTGTACACAAAAGGAAAGTGGAGAATTCTCTCCAGTCTGACACAAAGCTCTCTGCTGCCACCTCTGTCCATGTCAGGAACTGTCCAGAGCAGTAGCAAATCCCCATAGAAAACCTCTCCTGCTCTGGACAGTTCCTGACATGGACAGAGGTGGCAGCAGAGAGCACTGTGTCAGACTGGAAAGAATACACCACGTGCTGCAGGACATACAGCAGTTGATAAGTACTGGAAGCTGAGTTTTTTTTTAAATAGAAGTAAATTACAATTTTGTAAAACTTTGACACTTTTTTCTACTAGAGTACCCTTTTAGGGTACGTTCACACTTACCGGATCTGCAGCGTATTTTCTGCTGCGGATCCGCAGCAGATTTCATTTAAATAACTGAACACAGCATCAAATCTGCACCATCAAATCTGCTGCGGATCCTGTAGGTGTGAACGCACCCTCAAATAACCTTTTAACTTACATAAGAAAGTCAGAATCTGCAACTGCAACAGAATCTGCAGCATTTCAGTGCCATGTGAACATACCCTAATCCAGTTATTTTAGATATATAAGAAGGAGCAGCTAATTCCTCCTTTTTCTTTAGGCCTGATGCCCATTGCGTTATGTCCAGTGTGGTACAAGACAAACCAGTACTAATCCCCCTGTATGGAAAAAAATAAATATGGATCAGAACAAATGGAATAATTCTTAAATGCAATACTTGCCTTATAATTGCCTTTTCTGCTACATCATCTGGGTCAATGAGTCACTCTAGCTCTGCATTTTCTCTTTCCCCATGGCAGCACAAAGACTCGAAACATCATGGTTCCCCATGTCTAACCCATCTGTGGTGGGGGTGAACAGTGACGTAGCTACCATAGAGGCAGAGTAGGCAGTTGCTATGGGGCCCATGCAGGAGGGGGGCCCGGGGGAGAAGGTAAGAGTGTGTGGTAAGAGTGTGTACTGCAGTGTGTACTGTAAGTGACCCAATGTTTACATGCATGCACCCTATAATAATTTTTGCTATTGGGCCCCGTGAATCCTAGCTACGCCTCTGGGGGTGAAGTAATGATACCTAGTTATTATCCCCCCCCCCCCCCCCTGGGACATTCGGTCCTTATATATGTGTCTATACTGTATATCATACAGTGAATGCAGGTGCACATGTCCCTCGACCCTCATTGTCAGAAAACGTATATAGTGGCCCATAAGTGTTATTTGTTTTGGGATTCTATGTATTTAAATAGGTTTTTGAATACTTTAAAAACTAGGGGGAAATTTATCAAATATGGTGTAAAGTGAAACTGGCTCAGTTGCCCCTAGCAACCAATCAGATTCCACCTTTCATTTTTCAAAGAGTCTGTGAGGAATGAAAGGTGGAATCTGATTGGTTGCTAGGGGCAACTGAGCCAGTTTCACTTTACACCAGTTTGATAAATCTCCCCCTAGATGTATTCACGCCATTTAGAGCAGGGATGGGGAACCTTCGGCCTTCCAGCTGTTGCAAAACTACAGTTTCCGTCAGGCCCGGACAGCCAAAGTTTTAGCTAGGGGGTTATCCGGGGTTTTTCCCCCCAAAACGGCACCACTCCTATCCTCAGTTTTCAGCCAATTTCCATTGAAGTGAATGAAGCTGAACTGTAATACCACTCACAGCCTGAGGACAGGGATGGCGCTGTTTTTTGCAAGAAATTATCTGTGCTTTTTCTAATTCTGGATAACCCCTTTGAAGTCAATGAGAAAACCCCCCAAAATATCTACAGTTAGTGAATTTACAATCATCAATTTCCTTGTGTATTCTTGATTGTTTTTTCTTTCCTCCGCAGCGCGTGGCTGAGGTTTCATAAAGTGTCCCTGTCAAATTATTCACGTTATAGAAGTATGACAAAAGTTTTGTTCAGGATCCCTCACTAATTACTAGAATAAGCCTGGAGAAGCGCCCGGCCGTGCACTTCACTCCCTGACTTGCTATGGTTCAAATCCAGTTGCAGGAGATGACCCCATAGACCAGGGATGGGAACCTTTGGCCCTCCAGCTGTTGCAAAACTACAATTCCCATCATGCCTGGACAGCCAAAGCAAAGCTTTGGCTGTCCAGGCATGATAGGAATTGTAGTTTTGCAATAGCTGGGGGGCCCAATGTTCCCCGTCCCTGCCATAGACTAATAGTGTGTTTACGCAGAGAAATTTATCTGACAGATCTTTGAAGCCAAAGCCAGGAACAGACTATAAACAGGGAACAGGTCATGAAGGAAAGACTGAGATTTCTCCTCTTTTCAGATCCATTCCTGGCTTTGGCTTCAAAAATCTGTCAGATAAATCTCTCTGTGTAAGCGCACCATAAGGGTCCTATTACACCTAGTGATTATCGGACGCACTTGGCCGTTTACTGGCTGTTCTGGCTGATAATTGTTTGGTGTAATATAACATGTTTTAAGACAACGATCAGCTGACATGCTCGATGTTGGCTGATAGTTTCGTCTTTCAGCATGTTCTTTTCAATCGACACCGATAGCAACAGTCGAGCAGGGAATAAGCGACAGCGAGCAGGGAATAAGGAGCAAGTGAGCGCTGACCTGACAGGTTAGTGCTAACTTACTCCTTAATATCGGCACGTGTGATAGTACCCCTAGGGCCCTATTACACAGGTTGATTATAGTGCTAAAAATCATAATCCCGTTTGAATTTGAACGATAATCGCTCTGTGTGAATGCAGGCAAAGATCACATTTTTTAAGTTGAACCTAAAATCATCGCTAATCGCTCGCTGTAATTCTATTGTTCGTTCATTTCTTGGGATCAGATGGAGTAAACAAGTGTAGTAACGATCGTAACTAATGACTATTGTTCTGTGTAATATGGGGAACAATTAGAGGTAGCCCTCGTTTACTATCGATAATCATTAAATTGTCACTGTCGTTTAAATTTTAAGAGGCTTTGTAATTGGGTTTATTAGCTGAAAATTGCATTTTTTTTATCATGAAAAAGCAGTTTGAAGCTCTCCCCCCTGTCTTCATTGTTCTCTTATGGAGAGGGGAGGGGTGGAGGGAGATGAGGCACCAAAACAGGACAACAAAGAGTTAATTTACAGCTACATTACCGGCTATGTCCTCTGACAGTCAGCACTGACCTCTCTGACCTCTGAATCCCGGCTTTCACACAGGTCCCGCTGTGTAATCCTTTGTTCTCTGCTCTCTGCTGCCAACTAATCTCCCTCCCCTCTTCATAGAACAGACAGGGCTCGACTGATGAAAAAGAGTTGAGATTTCCTGATAATGAGCAGTTTACTGGGGAAAGTCTTTTTAAATGCAGATAATGGCATATTTGCCTAATAAACCCAATTATAAAGTTTCTTAAAATTGCTTATACTATTGATTTCTGCAAAAAAAAAAAAAAAAAAATGACAGTGACACTTTAATCGTTAAAAATCACTTAGTCTAATAGGACCCTTAAGGCCCTATTCCACTGGACGATTATCGTTCAGATTATCGTTAAATCGTTCTAATCTAAACAATAATCGTTCGGTTGAAATGCAGTTAACGATTAATGACCGAACGAGAAATCGCTTGATCGCTTTATAAGACCTGGACCTATTTTTATCGTTGCTCGTTCGCAAATCGTTCGCATTGAATAAGACGTCGTTCAGTCGTTCGCAGTAGATACGAACGCAATAGCAAAGAAATAGTGAAGAAAAAACGATCGCAAATACGATCATAAGTAACGATTATCGTTCCATGGAAATGAGTGAACGTTTTCAGGTCTTTCGCAATAATGGTCGTTTGAGATCGTTAGTCGCTAACGATTATGCGAACGATAATTGTCCGGTGGAATAGGGCCCTTAGGGTATGTGCACACTATGGAATTTGCGTCGCTCGCCCCCCTGCACTCCCACGTGAAGTTCTGCCCGTCCCATAGGCTCCATTCTATGCTCAGGCAGATTCCGCCGTCCATCCAAAGAATTAAAGTGAATTTTTTTTTAGGTGGACGGTAGGTTCTGCCTGCGCATAGAATGGAACCTATGGGACCGGCGGAACTTCAAGAGGGAGCGCAGGGGGCGAGCAACGGAATCCGGTGGAAGTTATCTGTGTGAATTCTGTAGTGTGCACATACCATTAGGCTGAGTTTGTGCAGAGTAAAACTGGTGGAATTCTCCACCGTGGAATCCAGCCATCCAGTGTCATACTGGCAGTCTATGGGGGGCTAGCCCACCTCCTCTTTCAGCGGCTCTCCGCTCGGAAGAATTGACATGTCCATTGTTCCTTGCAGAGTATGACTCGGAGGCTGGTGGGATTCCGCAGCGGAGAATTCCTCCGCAGAATTTCGCTGGTTCTACTCTGTGTGAACTGGCCCTTACAGTGCAGCCTGTCTCCTACAACCTGATGGACTCTTGGTCCAGCAGAGAGTACATGTCTCCTAACTGATACCAGATTCCTTTCCCATGGGTACAAGGGATTAGGCTATATCCATTGACATCCACCTTGGATATGAGATACTTCCATGCATATTGGATTTTGGGTTCGTCCAACACTCATTAATGTGCCTGGGCACCTTTACTATTGATTTTGGTTATTACCCATTGTATATTTGAGGACCCCTGGTATTATGTGTATAATGATTGATGTTACGGCCCTGAGTCCTAGATCCCATTGAACATATGAAGCACATGTGACCGTACCGGGTTTGGGATGTGTGGGCACAGTTTGGCGGTACACTCATCTGGGCACAGCGGTGACATTGCACAGGTCCATGTGTTCCAGACACAGATGGCACTGCATTGTTTGTCTCGTACGCTCATCGCATGCCCTCCCCAGGGACACCCTCCTGTTGGATTCATACACATTTAATAGGGAGATGGAGGCCAAATAAACACCTCATTATGGCTGCTCTGGCTGTAGACATCAAACCCTCAGCTCCGAGCCACAGCGGCATACACAGGAGGATTGTGGGACTAGTGTGCCTTATTACACAGGTTTCAGGGCTACAAAAAGCCATTGTGTGTAAAGCCTTAGGCTCTCCTACTACAACTCCCAGCATCCCCTGACATACAGCCGCTCAGATGAATGACTGTCCATGTAATACAAGGGTGGCTCACGTGTGCCAAAATGGGATCTGCTCATACAGAGTGGCTCTGGCAGGTGACCCACACCCGGCACCGGAGTAAGTGGTGGCATATTGCTAATATAAGCCATGTATTGCTGATGAATGGCGGTATGATTCTTACAAGGAAGTAGCCTCCGCTAAGAGGTTATTCGGGATTAGAAAAAAGCACAGCTACTTTCTTGCTAAAACAGCACCACCCCTGTCCTCAGATTGTGTGTGGTATTACAATCCAGGTTCATTCACTTCAGATCACATCTATCTATCTATCTATCTATCTATCTATCTATCTATCTATCTATCTCCTATCTATCTATCTATCTATCTATCTATCTATCTGTCTGTCTGTCTGTCTGTCTATCTATCTATCTATCTATCTATCTATCTATCTATCTATCTATCAATTATCTATCAATTATCTATCTATCTATCTATTGGTACATTTACACAGCGATAATTTGCCCAATCGATTTTGAAGCAACAATTTGGTTTTTATAACGATCAGCGTTTAGACGAAGAGATAAATCATTAGAAAAATCGTTATTGTGATCGTTTAAGATCATCTCACACAAAGGGTGAATCTTTGAAAGACTGTTTACACGAAGCAATCTATGAATTTTTAGTAAGCAACCAATGACATGTTTGATAAGTCTCCCCCCATATCTATCTATCTATCTATCTATCTATCTATCTATCTATCTATCTATCTATCTATCTATCTCCTATCTATCTCCTATCTATCTATCTCCTATCTATCTATCTATCTATCTATCTATCTATCTCCTATCTATCTATCTCCTATCTATCTCCTATCTATCTATCTATCTATCTATCTATCTATCTATCTATCTATCTATCTATCTCCTATCTATCTATCTATCTATCTATCTATCTATCTATCTATCTCCTATCTATCTATCTATCTATCTATCTCCTATCTATCTATCTATCTATCTATCTATCTATCTATCTATCTATTATCTATCTCCTATCTATCTATCTATCTATCTATCTATCTATCTATCTATCTATCTATCTCCTATCTATCTCCTATCTATCTATCTATCTATCTATCTATCTATCTATCTATCTATTATCTATCTCCTATCTATCTATCTATCTATCTATCTATCTATCTATCTATCTATCTATCTATCTCCTATCTATCTCCTATCTATCTATCTATCTCCTATCTATCTATCTATCTATCTATCTATCTATCTATCTATCTATCTATCTATCTATCTATCTATCTGTCTTAGAATCAATCATCATTTCAATATTTTTTTTTCTTGCTTTCTTTAATCTTTCTTTCTTTCTGTCTGTTATGTTTTGGTGATTTCTCACCCTCTGGGTCATGCTCCGCCCCCTTTAACCCTGCACAGTAGTTTATCACTTTTGCCCGGAGTGTTCCTTTAAATGTAGACGTAAAAGTAACATATAGAATAAAAGCTGAGCTATGATGTATCATCCTTAGAGAAGAAAAAAAAAACCCTAAATAATGGCCATCTAAGTGTGTGGGTATGGATTTTCTTTGACGTTCACAATGAGTAATGACCCATAAAGTTTATGAGGTCATCGCACGGTATAGATTTAAGGGTGGTCGATAAACATAGACTTTTCTTTTTCTTTCATTGTTATAATTACAGTCGCATAGGACTTCAGTGTGCCCCTGTACAGCGGTGTACATGGGGGGGGGGGGGGGGGGCTGTCTGTAGCTATATACTAGCTACAATCGGTATTATACATGACAGCACTGCAGTAGGGACCTTGATGTCTTGTTATTGCTTCTGCCTTGGAAGAGTGCAGCTGTGGGTATAGAATTCTTTAGATCTAAAATGATATACACTGTGTAATACATGTTGTAATTGGTATGTGTGACAGTATTGTTAATTTTTTTTTTACCAGTTATTGGTGACAAATGACCTGACAAAGACTATGTTCAGTGTTTGAACCAAATTTGTTGGTCCAACGTATAAAAAAAAAAAAAAAAAAGTATACAGCTTTAGAAGATTAAAAATATTGTAAAGTTTTATGTCTGTAACCGCTATGCAGACCAGTGAGTCTCCATGGTTACAGACTACAAATGAACTCTTTGTAGTCTGATCTATAGCAACGCTTCCTTCAATGTGTCCAATACTTTTTGATATTATACCTTTAGCAGATGAGTAGGAAATTGGTACTTGTTGGAAAGGAGTAAAACTGCAGGACTACGCTGTTTTTTTTGTAGTCTGTAACTATGGAGACACATAGGACAGCATAAAATGATAACCAATGCCTGTAGAGAAACCCCTTTTTAATTTAACATTTTTTTTTGTGTTGATATTTTGTAGGTGGGGAGAGAACATGTGGAGTCCATGAACTAATCTGTATTAGGAAAGGTAAGTGTTGTGCTCTGGTTTCTCGTCAGAACATATAAAACTTTAAAACCACTCTGTACCCACAATCTGACCACCCCCAAACCGCTTATACCTTTGGATAGCTGCTTTTAATCCAAGATCTTTCCTGGGGTCAGTTCGGCAGGTGATGCAGTTATTGTCCTAAAAACAACTTTTAAACTGGCAGCCTCCTCCCCACCCTCTTCATCATTAGGAATGCTACTGGAACATTTTCTCCTGTCTGAACATTGATCCAGCCCATGTGCTGTGCTGACACAGGTGATGAATAGTAGAAAATCTGCCTGGAGCATTCCTAATGATGACGAGGGCGGGGAGGAGGGACAGAGAGGGTGTGCCACCCTAATGCATACACAATCTAAGCCCCGGCCGTTGGGCAAGGGGCTGCCAGTTTAAAAGTTGTTTTTTAGGACAATAACTGCATCACCTGCTGAACGGATCCCTGGACAAAGCTTGGATTAAAAGCAGCTATCCGAAGGTACAAGTGGTTGGGGAGTGGGGTGTCAGATTGTGGGTACAGAGTCGCTTTAAAACTTTCCCGTATTAAAAAAGGAACAAAACTGAGTTTTCTTGCAATTTTTGTCTGCTTAAAGAAAAAAAAAGAAAAAAAAAAAGAAGAAGAGATAAGTGCTTTTGACGTATACGTAGTAAATCCAGGCTTCTTGTACAATGTAGAATTTGGCTATAAATTAATGATCTAACCTGTTTCTTTTGTATTGTTTGTGGTCTATATTTGAGGTGGTGTTCGATCTTTTTTCCCCTTTCCAAAATGCATAACCTGAAATATGTTCCTGTATTTGGCACTGTAGTTATAGAGGGCAAACAGACGGCAAATGCAGCCGTATAAACGTTTGGGGACCCATAGGCATAAGTACATACACCAGTGATTCTCCGCCTCCTTGTTTGGTCATAGTGGAGTTGATATTTAGAGACTTTCCTAACCACGACCAAAGAGATTGGAAGCAGACAGGTCCAGTGACCTTCCTGTCCAAGTGTCCGATAGCAGCCGCACAGTTTGCCTCTACGGTACGTATGCTCTTCTTCACCTTGGTGTTGCCAGTACAGTAGGCATACCAGCAGCTCTCTAGCATTAGAAAAAAACTTTATATGTTGCAGAGAAGTCTGGGTGTTCCCCATCATTCCCTAAAGTAGGCTGCGAGAAGTGTGCAGTAATGCGCTTCATTCCTTGACACCCTGCCCTTTTCTTATTGCTGATCAAGAAGAGTTCCTTAAGGCCCTATTACAAAAAACGATTATTGGCCGTATTTGGCTGTTGCAAATAAGCGCATGTTTGCTCCTCTGCCTTGCACCGTGTAAAAGGGGCTTCAGACTTAGGGCCCTATTACACCAACAGATTATCTGACAGATTTTTTTAAGCCAAAGCCAGGAATGGATTTGAAAAGAGGAGAAATCTCAGTCTTTCCTTTGTTATCTGTTCTCTGTTTATAGTCCATTCCTGGCTTTGACTCAAAAAATCTGTCAGATAATCTGATAGGCCCTTAGGGCCCTATTACCTGGAGCAATAATTCAGCCGATTATCCCTCCAGACAACGATCACCCAATTAAATGATCATTGGTTCATCGTTTCTTTAGGCCCAGACCTAAAATCATCGGCCACCAACCATTGAACAAACAGTTAATACATTATCTGTCCACTTCCCCGGTCTTCTCCTGCACTCTGCATGCGTTCCCGCACTGTGACTGCAGCTTCAGAGCGGCCTCCCTGAGCTGACAGGCTGCTCAGCCAATCACTTGCTGCGGCGTCCCCGGCCGGTGATTGGCTGCGCGGTCTGTCAGCTCAGGCTACTCTGAAGCGGCAGCTACGGGACCAGGAAGCATTCAGAGCGCAGGAGAAGGCCAAGAGGTAATGTATTAACTGTTTGGGTAAGGGCTGCATGGACATTGCTAATAATATCCGTGCAGTCCTTGTCAAACAGTTATCGGACCATGTAATAGGCCCAGTAAATGAGCGCCCATCTAGCAGATCAGTGCTTTTTTACGATTTAGATCTAATAGGACCCTTGTGCAACAAGCCAGGGACTGAAGGACACAGCTGCGCACTTAGAGAAACTTGACTGATAAACTTAATGCAGTGAGTACTGGTTCTCATTGAGGAGAGTTAGCAAGAGTTTTACAGGCAGTGCTGCATGGGAACAAGTATGCAAATTAGCAAGGGATAAAGCTGTCTCTCTGTTGCCACCTATAGGTAGCTACCATGTCAGTCAATGTCCAATACATGGAAAACCCTTGAAAAATGGCCGATATCCCTCACTAGGTTACAAGAATCGGACATTGATTTACATGGTAACTAAATACATATTGCCCATATGTGAATACTTCCTAACCCAGGTAAAATTTTATGTCTTTAGAGGGATTTTCCTCTATGTCCTAAATGATGACAGATGTGATTGGGCGTCATTGTCCCGTAAAGCGAGTGTTGCATCGTGGTGGGGCAATTAGCAGGAGCGGAATACGATATTTCTTCACACCAAACAAATGGAGGATACAGCTGTTCTCGGCAAAAAGTTTCTCCTTTCTCCCTAATTATGTATCGTACGCCTGAAGATCTCCTATTGCTTGTAAAATTTGCGCTCTCGTCCCCCCCTGCGGCTGAGCTTTTCTTTGCATTATGCTTAATGGACTGGACTGTTCTCGCTGCCTTTCAGGGAGTGGTTTTCTTTCTTTGATAAAAGCTGACTAGTACATTCTGCTCTTGTGTAGCGAACCGTAGGATTATAAAAGGACCATACGATGCGTAACACTCTGCAACTAAACATAAAAGATCACCGCGTTCCTCAAACCTTGACCGGCCAACCAAATCATATTCATATTACAGATGTTTTACTCTTTAAATAAAATTACAACCAAATGGCTGAATTCTAAAGAGATTTAAAAGGGAACCTTCTTCAGACTTATTGTTTTAAGGTTTTAGTTTTAAGGCTATAGACAGTTTTGTACTATTATTTTTTTTTGTTGTTGTTGCTTAATGAATCATTTTTTCAAAATAGTTTCCAATAAAACATTCTTACTATTTTGCTACTGAGATGAGCTTTGTGGTTTCTCAGTATGAGAGATAACAGCAGAGAGGAAGAGGGAGCTATATGGGGCAGCTGGCTGTAGAGAGTTGGGAGAGCATACATAGAGGGTTACTCATACAGGAGATTACATAGAAGGCTAACATGGAGAGAAAGCGGAGCACCCACAGCAAACTGTAGAGGAGAAACTAAGCAAACTGTAATTAAAGATGTATAAAGTTCACACAATGTATGTTTTGTATAAATCATGGCCGTTGTGTTCAGCGGTGAATTGGGATGCGGGCGCACATGGGTGCAGCCGCATCTGAATTCACCAGAAGTGAAGATCATCCGGCTGGTAGTGCGGTACCAGCCGGGATGATCATCAGTAACACAGGCCGTTCTGTGACCCGGCCATATCACAGGACAGCCGGTGTTATACGTAGTGTGAACCCGACCTAAGGGTGTGTTCACACTAAGGAAAAGAGGTGGAAATTCCGAGCAGAATCGCCACCGCGGACTCCGCTTGGAATTCCGTCTGCCTTAGGGTCCTATTACACTGAGCGATTTTTAACGATTAACAACTAACGATTAACAATTGCAAACGAGATTCTTTATCGTTAACCTGAAATCGTTCAGCAAAATACACAGAACGATAATCGTTAGTTACAATCATTACTATGATCGTTATTGCGATCGTTACTATGATCATTTATTCCTTCTGATCCCAGAAAAACAATGAACAATGTGCAATTACACTGAACGATTAGTGAAAAAATGTGGAACTTGAGCGAACGAATGTTAAATTACAGCAAACGATTAGCGAACAATTAACGATAATTTTAGGTTCAGATCTAAACCAACGATTGACGACATACGAACGATTTTTCGATCGTTGCCTGTAATTACACAGAACGATTATTGTTGAAATTCGAACGATTTAACGATTTTTCGCACGATAATGTCTCAATGTAAGTATAGGGCGCCTCTGCTCTGTGCTGCTCTCCACTGAAAGAATTGAGGCACCTTATACTTAACATTGAGACACTGAGGTAAGCAGAATTCCGAGCGGAGTCCGCCGCAAAGATTGTGCTTGGAATTTCCGCCTCTTTTCCTCAATGTGAACGCACCCTAATAAGTACAAAGCAAATATAATTTTTTTTTTCAAATGTGTCCATAGCCTTTAAATTTCCATGTCATTGTTTCAATTAAAAAATGTACAATTTTGCCAGTTTTGAAAATTTTAACCCCATTTCCTGCTTGAGCTGTGTGAACTAAACTTGGGTGAGCATTTGTTATTATTATAGGGAGGAATACGCTACTTGTTATAAAGCCAGAGGCAGATAATGCAGGATTGCACCCCTACGGGTTGATGTGAAAATCTGAGCTCCACCTCCCTGACCTCTGCACAGGATGCAAAGCATGTCCGCACCATTGTACCATAGAAGTCAATAGGTTAGGTTACGACTTTGCATTTTTATGTCCAGGTACTCATGGTAAATCATTGGTATGTCTCAGTATGTGTCACGGCCGCGGCGGCGTCCCGTGCTCGGGGCCGCCGCCGCGACTCCTCTCTCCCCCATGCAGCAGCCGGTGTCCATAGGCAGGGACCCGGCGCTGCTGTTACTTCGGCCTCGGGGGGCGCCTCACCTCTCCACGCTCCTGTCCGTCGCTGTGCTGGCCGGCACACGCGTCCCCGCCTCCTAGGGCGCGCGCGCGCCGGCTGTCTCAGATTTAAAGGGGCAGTGCGCTCCTAATTGGTCATGCACACAATCACTCCCTATAAATTCCAGCCCTGCCCCACTGCAGGTGTTGGAGCCTCTACATGCTTCCCATAGCGTTTGGCCCAGCTCCCTGTTGTTCCTGATTCCTGTCTGCTACCTGGTCCTTAGTCCTTGTTCCTGATTCCTGTCCGCTACCTGGTCCCCTCTCCTTGTTCCTGGTTCCTGCTTCCCCGTTACACCTTAGTTCCTGTGTTCAGCCTGTCACGTGCGGTCTCACCTACAGACCATTGCCTGTACCTTCTCCTGCCTATTGCTCCTGCCACGCCTCGCCTGCCGTCACCAGCAACCAAGCCAGGGGTAGCGACCTGGGGGTCGCCTGCCGCAGCAAGTCCATCCCGCCTTGCGGCGGGCTCTGGTGAAAACCAGCGGCCCCTTAGACTCCGCTCCCTGGTGAGGTTAGTGCCATCGCTGGTGACGGTCCAGTGGATCCACTACTCCAGGCGTTACAGTATGTAACAAATGTAACAAAGACAGAATAAATAGTTATATAATCAAAACAAATTAGAAATAAAGGTGGTAGCTGATATACCCCATGGCCAAAAGTATGTAGATGCCTGAACACCATAGTCACATGAGTTTCACATCTCATATAGGAGTTAACATAGAGTTGATCTTTCCTAGTAAGAACAGCTGTTAATAAGGTTTTGTAGCATGGCAGTGGCAGAGGATGACTAGGCATTGACTTTACTGGGCGAAATCCCAGTGAGGGTTATTAGAGTGACCGTGGAGGGATTCCTATTGATCATTAGACTGGACATAGACTAATCCCCAGTGGGGGGTCATTAGACTGGCCATGGACAAATCCCTAGTGGGGGCCATTAGACTGGCCATGGACAAATCACTAGTGGGGGTGATTAGACTGGTCATGGGCAAATCTATAGTGGTGCTTATTAGACTGGACATGGGCAAATCCCTAGTGGGGGGTCCGTACACTGGACATAGACAAATTCCCAGTGGGGATCATTAGACTGGCCATGGGCAAATCTCTAGTAGGGGTCATTAGACTGGCCATGGGCAAATCCGTAGTAGGGGTCATTAGACTGGCCATGGGCAAATCCCTAGTGGGGGACATTAGACTGGCTATGGGCAAATCCCTAGTGGGGGGTCATTAGAGTAGCCATGGGTAAACTCCTAAGGTCATTAGATTGGCCATGGGCAGGTAGAAGTGGGCATGGCTGTAATATCTCACCACTTCCAGGAGTCTTCAACTCCAGACACGACACTGGGTCAAGTAGAATTGTAGCTTGTACCCTGCATACAATGTCAAGCACTGAGGGGCTGTAAGTGAGGGGTCTTATGCAGCCTGGGAGTGTACATAGACACATAGCCTCGACTACACACGTATATATCCACTAAAGCTGTCCGCCACGAGTTGCCAGCCTGTCACTTCGACCTGACTTTAAGCTGTTGTATATTATGAGTCCATGGCCGAAGGTCTAAATCTCACCTTACCAGCTGTAGGAAGCAGAAGCGCTCACATCCCTGCAGGGCATATACCTCATCAGATGACGTGCTCCTGCCATGACACATAATCCTTAAAATATGGCTGCCCTACCAGAACACCTATGCGTGGCCAGTCTTGCTACAACTCAGCCATTGTTGGGTTAAAAGCAATGGCTTAGCATCCTTTCCTTCCCCTTGGGATACCTCTAAAGCTGTTTCCAGAGGTGCACTTATTATTGGCATGTCTGGATTCGGACCAGCGTGATCAGTGGGTTAGTGCTTTTAGCGCTTTTATTGAAAGTCCAAATAATACTGCATGCGGCGCTGAGCGGGTTTTTTTTCTTACTGACAAAGCTTGCACGTGCCTATTATACAAATCCGCCGCTGCCTTTAAAAGTGGAGGCAAGAATGGCAAGCTGTTAGCTTATATAACCACAGCTGGCAGACCCTTACGTGCAATTACGATTATTTGCGGCACTGAGTCTAATACATGTAAATCTCCATGCATCGCTTAGTAGTAGAAGACATTTCTGTGCCTCTTACGCTATCCATGGAGTTGTGACACTTATTAGAATTGGCTTTTTTCCAATATACATCACTTTTCTATCTACTTTTTTTGTTCTTGGATTACCTGAAGAGCCATTTTAGGCTTTGATTACATGGTTATTAGCTCCCAAGATCCCTTCGATGCTATCGCAAAAACAAGTCTTTTCAGTTTAGACAACCATGTAAATGTTTTTGAAAATCAGATGTGGATAGAAGAAAGGAGAGGACTTATAGGCAATGGTATATAGGTCCCATAACCTCATCCCTTTGTGTCTAACAATCCTTTGAAATTCATTCATTCTAGATAGTAGGAAGCTGCTTTGAAGGTGGCTGTGGGCCATCCCTATCTTCTGGTTGCTCATATGATGTGTTCTTCTAAATTATTTTATTGTATAAAGTTTGATGCAACTGTGTGCAATGACTACTAGTGTTGTGCGGAAATGCCGAACTGTTCGGGTCGAAACGCATACTGTTGTAACTATTGATGGGTCTGCACTGAATATATGAAAGAAAATTATTGGTGAGTGCCGAGATTTTCTCTACATCGATCTGTGCTTGTCATCTGGAGAGCATCGGTCCATGGGAAAAGGCTCTTAAAGCAGTTATCCCAAAGGATATCTAGTAGAGATGAGCGAACCTGGAGCATGCTCGAGTCCATCCGAAGCCGAACTTTCGGCATTTGATTAGCGGTGGCTGCTGAAGTTGGTTAAAGCCCTAAGGCTATGTGGAAAACATGGATATAGTCATTGGCTGTATCCATGTTTTCCAGACAACCTTAGAGCTTTATCCAAGTTCAGCAGCCACCGCTAATCAAATACCGAATGTTCGGGTTCGGATGGACTTGAACCCGAACCCAGTTCGCTCATCTCTAATATCTAGCTTATCGGTTGTGGGGGTCTAATTGCAAGTCACTTGTTCCCCAATAGAATGGAGCGGCAGTACATATGCTTGGCCACTCTTCCATTGACTTTCTGTGGGACTTCTACACTTAGTCAAGTACAGGTCTTGGCTATGTTCAGAAGTCCCATAGAAAGGCAGTGGAACAGTGGTCAAACATATGTACGGCCTCTCTATTCTAGTAAAGTGCTGCATGCAAAACCACAATGTATATATTGTATTTCATAAAATAAAGTGCTAATACCTCCTATAAACCTCCAAAAAATGGCAAATGATAACCTATTACGTGACTATTGTCCCATTCCAAAATATCAGGAAACAGGCAGCATCCATCCACACAGCAGTGTAAAATAACAAATAGTATCACATAAGATATCACCCAAGATCCCAGCGGGCTGCTCCACACCAAACCCTACGCGTATCGTCACTCCAGAATGGTGACTTCGTCAGGGGCCAATTCTGGAGTGACGATACGCGTAGGGTTTGGTCTGGAGCAGCCCGCTGGGATCTTGGGTGATATCTTATGTGATACTATTTGTTATTTTACACTGCTGTGTGGATGGATGCTGCCTGTTTCCTGTTTTTTGTAAAGGATGAATTTATGTTTAATAAAATAATATATTTTCTGATTATCTGTGGGTGCACAGTGTTTTTCTGTTTTGTATAGTATATTCCACAATTGCAGAGATCGGAGGTATAAAATATTGCAATAACTGAGGATAGAGAACATTCCCACTATTTGGACCTTAAACAAAAATAAAAAGGGTAAGAGATGACCCCTTTAATATGACACATTAGACACCAGTGTTCCAGTCTTGGGTTATGGG
Organism: Dendropsophus ebraccatus; assembly: GCF_027789765.1. Classification (NCBI taxonomy): domain Eukaryota; kingdom Metazoa; phylum Chordata; class Amphibia; order Anura; family Hylidae; genus Dendropsophus; species Dendropsophus ebraccatus. The sequence continues at coordinate 14,682,689 of NC_091468.1, read as the reverse complement.
GTTAACCAGCTCCTTTTTCCCACCTCGGCGGTATCCTTCTGTGTTGGTATTCTCAGTCGCCTATACTACATAGAAACTCCTGTTGACTCACAGAGACAGATTTTTAGCATCAAGAACAGCGAGCATTAGTAAACAAGTCATGCTAAAATTAATCGTGATCACAAGTACGGTACAGCGAGCCATCTGTTCCCGAGAAGTCAGTTTAATAAAGCCACTCAGAAGATCTGGGCAGAGTCACTGTGCCAACAAAGTTTCAGAGAAGACACAAGGAAGGAAAAGGAGTCTGGAAAGATAACTTCACTCGTTTTTTTTTGTGTCATTACAAGATGCTAGAGCAGTCATAGGCCACTTGGGACAAATTGACGCGATAAAACGATCATCAGCTGAGGATTGGACCTAAAATTGCCGGGCGCCGACAGCGCATTGCTATGTGTAATATTGATTAGAGATGATCGAACATCGGGAAATGTCAGGTTCGATCGAACGCGAACCTTCTAGAACCTTCCGCATTTGATTCCCGATGCCTTCCCGTTCCGTGGGAAGGAAGATACAGCCCAAGTACCGCCTGGAATACAGGGATACAGCCAAGGTAATAGGCTGTATCCCTGTATTCCAGGCGGAATCCAGGCTGTATCTTCCTTCCCCATGGAACGGGAAGGCATCGGGAATCAAATGCGGAAGGTTCTAAAAGGTTCGAGTTCGAACCTGACATTTCCCAATGTTCGATCATCTCTAATAGCGATTTGCGGCCGACGGCTTATGATTGCCCAAACACCTGATATCTTTCCTCACCCCACTCCCGCTCTTCTCTCCTGTGCTCCGCAGCTTCCCGATCCCAGTGGCTGCAGCGTCTAAGTGGCCTGTCAGCTGGTGGTCCTGGACAGTGATTGGCTGACGGCCTGTCAGCTGACAGGCCGATCAGACGTTGCTGCCGCCGGGATCAGGAAGCTGTGGAGCACAGGAGAGAAGACCGGGAGTGGGGAGAGGTAAGGTGTCAAGTGTTTGAGCAAGGGCCTCATGGACATTGCTAATGATGTCCATGCAGCCCTTACTGTCCTATTATCAGGCCGTCTAATAGGTCCATTAAATGTGTGTGCACATAACCTGAACCTGTATTCTCTCCTGTATGGTTTTCTCCTTAGCCTGTTAGTAAGCGGCGGTCATTTTTCGTTACTTTGTGGCGGTAATAATTGACAGCCGATGACGTGCTCAGACCACAATGAATTGAACGCTCCTTTAGGTAATTACATTAGGAAAGTGAAGGATACTTAGTTTCAGATGACTGTAGCTCCCGCTGTCAAGTTACATTTATGTATCAAGTGTTGTGAATACCAGGTGTACGCGGCATCTCGCTGTTATCAGACCGCGCACCTGGCTCTGCCGCACCATTACTTATGTGCAGGTCATTCGACGTGAACAGATTTTTTTTGGGGTACTTTAGACCACATAGGAAACTATAAGCACATAGGCTACATTCACACAGGAGGGATATGCTGCAGATTGGTACCAGGCAACTGTATACGCTTTTACAAATCAGATCCATGTTTCTATGATCCAAAGTTTTTCTTGTAAAAATTAAGGGGGTTGCAGATTCTTAAAGGGGCTATACAGGATTAAAAATTAATGGCTGTTTTGCTTTAGAAAGGCTATGACTTTAAAATGGCTATCACTCATGACTAGGGCTCTGGAGCTGAGCTGCAATACCAGACACAACCTGTAGACAGGGGTGCTGCTGTTTTTATAATAGTTATGCTTTTCCAATCCTGGACAGTCCCTTTAAGTCTGCAACTGGTAAGTTCTATCGCAGTTTGAGCAAAAAAAAAAAAAAAAAAAAAATTTAGCAGTTTATCCTCCTTGAGTTCAATGGAGGAAACACAATCTGTGCAGTGTTGCAGATTTTGCTGCGGATTAGGCCGGGTTCACACTACATCTTTGCAATTCGTTGTTTTCATCCGTTTTTGCAGAAAACGTATGGAAAAACGGATGCATTTGTGTGCCTCGATTTTGATCAGTTTTTTCCATTGATTTCCATTATAAAACGGATCGAAACATACCTGTTTTCTTTAACATACTTACAAAAGTACTTGACCTTAATTTTGTGTAGATTATTATTTTTTTTAAATAATGGAAATTAATGGAAAAATGAATTAAAACGGATGAAAATAAATGGTAGTGTGAGCCCGGCCTTACCTGCAGATCTGCAACAAAATCTCATTTCAATTTTTAATTTAAAAAAAAAAATCTCATAGGAAATCAGCAGGAAATTTTATATGGATTTGTCTTGTGGATTCCCCTGTATAAATCTGCAGCACATTTTACCTGTATGGAACTCATTACAGGACCTCCATCTTAGGACCCTGTGGGCACAGATTGTCTTTTATCACCCATCCCATAAACCATATGTTAAATGCCTTGCATATCATGCTCAGAGCTGCAGACAGAGTCAGATAAAACTAATTTCATTCTCCCAAGTTCAAGTCCCATAGTGGCCAGGCTGAGCTGCAGTATGCTCGCCTCTTCCCTCCCCCACTTTTCCCTGCCCTGAATGATAATGTACAAGGTTTCACAGCTTACAACACACTGAGCCTTGGACATTCAGGAGGGTGGGATAGAGAGAAGGCATGCATGCTGCAGCTCAGCACAACCTGTACGATAGAGCTGATAAGTCACATGTAACTTTAAAGCGTTTTCCATATCTCCTATTAGGAGATGTGGGTTAAAGGGGTTCTCTGGTGTCTGAAAGTTATACAGATTTTTTATTTACTTCTATTTAAAAATCTGCTGCTGTATATTCTGCAGGAAGTGGTATTTTCTTTCCAGTCTGACACAGTGCTGCCACCTCTGTCCATGTCAGGAACTGTCCAGAGCAGGAGAGGTTTTTCTATGGGGATTTGCTGCTGCTCTGGACAGTTGCTGACCTGGACAGAGGTGGCAGCAGAGAGCACTGTGTGAGATTGGAAAGAATACACCACTTCCTGCAGGACATACAGTGGCTGATACGTATGGGAAGACTTGAGATTTTTAAATAGAAGTAAATTACAAATCTATATAACTTTAAGTTGATTTGAAAGTTAAAAAAAAACAAAACAAAAAAAAGAGTACCCCTCTCCGTATACCAGTCGACTGCTTGTGAAATAAAATACAATAAAATACGGCAGAGGTAGATGTAAAGGTAAATACCTTGGAAATAATGTGTGTTATATTTTGCTGAATGGCTGATCACTCTGTAGTATATCTATTGTCAGCCCAGGCTCATTCTCCCTCTGACCATTGTCTAACCACAGTCAGCGCCAATGAAATACATTCAGGAAGAGGACGGCTGCTGGCGATCAGGTTACCACATCTCCCTTTGTTTCTGACGCTTATAATATACACGTTCTGGCAAGCAGTACCCATACAACACTAGAGCGTACAGTATTATAATGGATTGGGCTTCTTTAGACATACACAGCTGTGTTTTATATGGCATATGAATTCATATATCGAGCTATATCATATACAAAACAAGTCAGAAACAACGTATATAGAATAGCAGATCTATATATCTAAAATAGTGTTCATCAGCATAGAACATAGTAATCATTAGAATAAAAGAAAACAAGAATAAGAAAAAGAACATAACAGGCACTAATCTCATATAACAATGTATAAAGAATGAAAATGATTAAGAAGTATAGTATGGGCTGAGGGTCCTTGTATGCCATATTTTATGGAAGGAATGATAGAGTTTTTCCCATATGCTTTGGCTTCTTTGTACTTGTAGGTATTATTAATAGTCTGGGTAAATTTACACAAAATAGTAGTTGTACTGGTAATGGTTCATTATTACACATTTTATGGGAGTGCCCACTGGCCGGCAGATACTGGAAGGAGATCTCTGCCTTAATTGATACGGTTTTTCAATTCCATATCCCCCTAACTCCTCAGTGTTGGTGTTATTGGATATCCATAGAGATGAGCGAACCTGGAGCATGCTGGAGTCCATTTGAACCCGAACGTTCGGCATTTGATTAGCGGTGGCTGCTGAAGTTGGATAAAGCCCTAAGGCTATGTGGAAATCATGGATATAGTCATTGGCTGTATCCATGTTTTCCAGACAACCTTAGAGCTTTATCTAAGTTCAGCAGCCCCAGCTAATCAAATACCGAACGTTCGGGTTCGGATCGACTCGAACCCGAACCCGGTTCGCTCATCTCTAGATATCCATAAAATTTTACCAATTCATCGTATATTGCTATGTAAGATTGTAACAATTGCCAAACTAATATTAACAAGGTATTGGAAATCACCTAATATTCCCAAATTTTTGTCAATAAACTTTTGCAAACAAAAGTACAACAAGAGTACAACGAAAGTACAACAGATAAAACAGTTTTCACAAATGGAATGAGAAATAGAGCTAAGGTAAAGTTAAAGGGGTACTCCAGCGTGGGGGCACTTTTGCGCTGGGACCGGGGACGAGGTAGCCGAGGGAAAAGACGTCCACTCACCTCTCCGGTTCCAGGAGGCGGGATCCCGCCTCCTTCATTGAGTGGCTGAGCGGACCTGAGACGTCACATCTCGGGCCCGCGTCAGACACCCGGAAGCGTCCGGGAACCGGGCACCAGAGCACCGCGATGTGGGACTTGCCGCTGGAACCGGGGAGGTGAGTGGACGCCTTTTCCCTCGGCCACCACGTCCCTGGTCCCAGCGCAAAAGTGCCCCCACGCTGGAGTACCCCTTTAACAATAACGTAACATGTATTAAGATAGTATGTCTATCAAAATATGCATGAGGATATAGTGAGTCTCTATGTGATATCATCGTATGTGTAATTATAGCTTATTCATAAAACAGGTAAGAAAATAAACAGAAAACTTAAGGTGAAAAAAGTGGACTTGATGTCCATAACGACCACATCTCTCTAATTTATTTAATTGTATTGTTGTCATAGGCTGTAGCCTCCTCGTATTTATAAGTTATATTTAATTCTTGTATTAGTTCTGTTTTAGTTGGGATGTTGGAACAATAGAGGTTTTCTATGGGGATTTGCCGCTGCTCTGGACAGTTCCTGACATGGACAGAGGTGGCAGCAGAGAGCACTGTGTCAGACTGGAGAGAAAACACCACTTCCTGCAGGACAAACAGCAGCTGATAAGTACTAAAGTGCTAAATAGGAGTAGATTACAAATCTCTGGCACTTTCTGGCACCAGTTGGTTTGAAATAATTTTTTTTTGGTTAACATCCCCTTTAATAATCCAACATGCAATCATTTAACCCATTCTTGCCCAGATCCAGCATCAGAATATTAATTGGTAACATGTTTTTTCCCAAAGAAAAAGCTAAGAATTTTCAGGGGTAGTATACTACGATATATAATATTATACTACGATATAAAATAGTATACTACGATATATAATATTATACTACGATATAAAATAGTATACTACGATATATAATAGTGCACTACAATATATAATAGTATACTACAATATATAATAGTGTACTACGATATATGATATTATACTACGATGTATAATAGAATACTACGATATATAATAGTGTACTACGATATATGATATTATACTATGATGTATAATAGAATACTACGATATATAATAGTATACTACGATATATGATATTATACTACGATATATAATAGTGTACTACGATATATGATATTATACTATGATGTATAATAGAATACTACGATATATAATAGTATACTACGGTATATAATAGTGCACTACAATATATAATAGTATACTACGATATATATATAATAGTATACTACGGTATATAATAGTGTACTACGATATATGATATACTACGATATATAATAGTATACTACGATATATGATAATATACTACAATATATAATAGTATACTACGATATATAATAGTATACTACGATATATAATAGTATACTACGGTATATAATAGTGTACTACGATATATTATAGTATACTACGATATATGATATTATACTACGATATATATATAATAGTATACTACGGTATATAATAGTGTACTACGATATATGATATTATACTACGATATATGATATTATACTACAATAAATGATAATATACTACGATATATGATATTATACTACAATATATAATAGTATACTACGATATACAATACTCTATTGCCGTCCGCCTCCTTTGCACCCCGTATTACAGCTGCAAACTATACAAAGCTGGGAAGGCAAAATGCTAAAAAACTCTGCAGACAATGAGGAGCGGGCGGCATGTAACGTTCCCCGGCCTCTCACGTGACTTCCTTATTTGTACATCAGTCAGATAGGATTGCAGCAATGAAATCAATAATTAAAGCTTTAGTGACATATAGGCACCTGGCCATATGGTCACAGAGGAGGTGCAGAACGTCGCCTGGTAGCCACCGCCGTCATAAGACGCTGCTTGCCATCACAGGAATTGCATCGGGTTCTCTTTATAGCCCAGATATCGTTCTATTACGAGCTGATGGTCCTGCCTTGTATCATCAGAGCTGTGAAACACGCAGGTAAGGGGCAGCTGCTCTCCTCTGATGAAGCTTACCTGTCATCGTCTCATTGAATGTGCCTGCCGGCTATGAATTCACCTTATGTGCAGGTGTCGTCTTTTTGTAAGGTGGAATTTTACCACTTAAAGGGGGTGGAGGGGGGCTCCTCCTGACATGGGTTTATTCTATTCCATCCCTAATCAGGACAGGAGGGTCTCGGATAAGCCCGCCCCTCCCTTGCTTACTTAGGCTGTGATGCTTATAGGGAGGAGGGGGTATAATTTATTCCAAGGGAGGGGGGTAGATGGGCCGGGTCTCCTGCTCCCTCGGCCCATCGTGGTCACCTTGGCCGCCTCCATGTTGCATGTTTAATGAAAGTAATTGAGTGCTAAATAATAAAGCAGTTGCACTAGTTCTGAGTTGGTCTTACAGTAGTTATACAGCCTGTTTAGTAGGGTATAGAAATACAGAAGAAAAACACGGACTCCGCGTGTGGTGAAGGAAGCCGAGGAACGGACCAGGAGGGTGGATCCAGCAGCTCAGGGGTTTACAGTCCAATAAGTTTTTACTAAAGGGGCACTCCAGTGAAAATATTTCTTTCAGTTCAACTGATTTCAGAAAGTTATACAGATTTGTAATTTACCTCTATTTAAAAATGTCAAGTCTTCCTATACTTATCAGCTGCCGTATATTCTGCAGGAAGTGGTATTTTCTTTCCAGTCTGACACAGTGCTGCCACATATGTCCATGTCAGGAACTGTCCAGAGCAGGAGAGGTTTTCTATGGGGATTTGCTCCTGCTCTGGACAGTTCCTGACATGGACAGGGGTGGCCGCAGAGAGCACTGTGTCAGACTGGAAAGAATACACCACTTCCTGCAGGACATACAGCAGCTGATAAGTATGGGAAGACCTGTGATTTTTAAATAGAAGTAGAAGTAAATTAAATAGAAATAGAAGTAAATTACAAATCTATATAAATTCACAATCCATATGTACAAACAGCAAAGCGTTTCGGGTATATCTAAACCTTAATCATGCTACAGTAAAGATACTAGAAACACGTTTGGTTGGTGCTAAATACAGGGATATTCTTGAGAAAATCCTGTTTGGGTTTGTCAGCGATTTGAGACCGGGATGGAGGTTCAACTTCCAACAGAATAATGACCCAAAATATACTTCTAAAGCAACGCTCCTGTGATTTGAGGGAAACATGTAAATGTATTGGAATGGCCTAGTCATAGCTGAGACCTTAAAGGGGTACTCCAGCAGAAAAAAAAGTTCTTTCAAATCAACAGGTGTCAGAAAGTGCCAGAGATTTGTAATTTACTGTCCTGCAGGAAGTGGTATATTCTTTCCAGTCTGCTGCCACCTCTATCCGAGTCAAGAACTATCTAGAGCAGCAGCAAATCCCTATAGAAAACCTCTCCTGCTCTCCAGACTGGAAAGAATAAACCACTTCCTTCAGCACATACAGCAGATGATAAGTACTGGGGGACTGGAGATTTTTTGTTTTTATAGAAGCAAATTACAAATCTCTGGCTATTTCTAGCACCAGTTGATCTGAAAGAATTTTTTTTTCTGCTGGAGTACCCCTTTAATCCAATCAAACCTTTGGTCAGATTGTCCACCAGCCAAAACCAACTTGAAGGAGCTGGAGCAGTTTTGCTTTAAGGAATAGGCAAAAATCCCAGTAGCAAGATGTGGTGGCTCATAGAGACTTACCCAGTGTGACTTGTGTGATGTCCCACTGCGGGTGTTGCTATTCCTTACACCCCTTGTAAAAGTCTGTATGTGTTTGTGGTCTTGTTGTAACTGTAGTATTGCAGAAGATGACCACTAGATGTCGCTGTATAGTATAACCAAGGTCCAGAAGTTGCACAGCTGAAGTATCTCAAGGGTTTATTTGTATGTGTATATACCAGATTCTGTTATCCAGTAGGATCACTGCTTTCTTCTATCCTATTTTTTTTCTTTCCCCCTTCTCTATTGCACTCTTTCCACCCAACCACAGCGCATCTTACATGCTGGTTAGGAAGTTAGTCCCTTGGGTGAAGGAGGAGTTTTAGCCGAGCTTTGGTGGAGAAAGGACTCAGCTCAGATAGCTTTCCACCGTGGTTCTACCTGGGCCTTGACCCTCTGCCAGGTCCCCTCTACAAGTCGTTCGTAGTCAGTACTCCGCATGGGTAGGACGCAGAACCGTCAACTCTGACAACCTTCTTTCTTGAAGCACCACACTAGCTGTGTGATGCACTGTTAAGCCCTTCAAGAGAGGACAAGCCTACAGATAATCTCAACCCACGCTGAAGACTAGGAGTCACTACAGTGCAGGACAGTCTCCGCAAAAGAGCCAAAGAGCTAAAAACTCATCCCGGTGGAGCAAAGTTACTAGAAAGTCGAAAATTTCCATCTCACAACGCGGGTGTACTAATCCTAACCATTCTGCTTAACCCAGGTAAAAGGGTCTGGGGCCTGTGTCACCCATCAGTACGGTTCTGCCAAAGCTAGTGGGCATAAGGTCGTGTGAAGACTATAGGAAAGGGCAAACCGCAGGCACAGGTTGTTTGTTCTTCTTCTACAAGTATTCTTCTAAGCACTCCAACCTCCCGGCAGAGCTCATTACTAATTGGGTTAAGACTCTCACGGCACCCTCCTCTCTACTACCTCAGTACAACCTTATTAACTCTACTGCATCCTACTCAGCACTTATCCCACAGATCTGGTGGTTCTATGTTTGAGTATTTATTGGAATTGTATCAAGTGGGGTGTGCCGTCCCACCGCTACAACCTCATCCGAGGGCTTACACTTGCACTGTAATTGCCGCTAAAGGTGTCTCTACAAAGTACTGACGTTAGGGGGTGAATATGTCCATAAAATTACTTGAGAATTTAAACAGTAGTTCAGGAATATATAGATACTTACATTAAAAACTGTTGGGGGGTTTGTGTGACCAGCTTTTTTTTTTTTTTAAACATCCATTTTTAGGGTGCCTTCACACACCGGATCTGCAGCAGATTTGATGGTGCAGATTTGATGCTGTGTTCAGTTGTGTAGATCAAACCTGCTGAGGATCTGCTGCAGATCCGCAGCAGAAAATCCGCTGAGATACGATGTGTGTGAAACTACCCTAAAGGGTTTTCCTATAATGAAACCTAGGTAGGTAAGAAGTAGTTGTTCTGTGGTGTACCCCCGGATGATGTTGTAGCGGTGGGACGGCCGGTCACTTGCTAGGTGGAAGTGTGATGCCACTCCTTGTGGTGGATGGCCGAGATACAGCCGGACCTTAAGTATTTTGAGGAGGAGCAGGGCATGGCTAATCTTATGGGACGTATGCAGATTATTTCTTGTTCTAGTAAATTTAGGAACCCACAGGACCAAATGACACTTACTGCACAACCTCCTGCCATGTGCAAATAGATATATTCAGTATATTTGGCCCCCAGTGGAGAATTACTAAAATAAGGGGCAATCTCTTTCTCACCTTCAGTATGTTAAATCTAACATAACGTAATGCTAAAATGTAACTGTTATTTAAATGTTGTTTTTCAGAAATCAATGAGAATCAATAGTACAAGCGATTTTGAGAAACTCTGTAATAGATTTTATTAAGCAAAAGAGTTTCCTTCTGTCCTCACAAAGCTGTTTTTTTTCCCTCCCCCCTCAATTCATAAGAAGCAGGATTTCTGTGTCCATTATGTTCTATGGAGAGGGGAGGGGCCGAGGGGGATTAGTGAGCACAGAGAGGAGAAAAGACAGCCCTGCACAGCACATCATCCTGCAATCTTCTCTCACCAAGCTCCCAGACCAGTGCTGACCTTTCTGACCTCTGAATCCAGCGTTTTGCGTCCAGACAGTCTCTAAACTGTACAGCTGCTTCTCTGCTCACTCATCCCCCTCGGCGGCTCCCCCCTGCATAGGTTATAATGGACTCAGCAAACCTGTCTTCACTTTGCTCCTCTGTAATGAAGACGACTTTGCCTGATATTAAGCATATAAGTGTGTGTGTGTGTGTGTGTGTGTGTGTGGGGGGGGGGGGGTTAAGTACAGAAAGGCACTTTTTTGCCCTATAAAATTAAATACATAAAAAACAGCTACTTAGTAAGGCCATGTTCACATGCCATGAGACACCGGCCGTTCTGTGACCCGGCCGGTGTCAGAGAAGGACATCCCAGCCGGTACTGCAGTACTAGCCAGATGATCTTCACTGACGCTAAATTCGGATGCGGGCGCATCACTGTGCGCCTGCATCCAAATTCCCTGCTGCTCACAATGGAGCGTGCAGCTGGAGGCGCACGCTCCATTGTGTGAACTGACATGTCAGTTCTTTGCACCGCCGCTAGGGATCCCGGCCGGAGTGTATAGTATGTGTATACACTCCGGCCGGGATTCCATAGAAGGCAGCACTACGTGAGATACGTAATTATCACGGCCGTTGTTGCAAATTGGCAACAACGGCCATGATTATTACATAACTTATGTAGTGTGAACATAGCCTAGGTCTGTACACACACTAGTAGGCTCTTCAGAAGCACGGTCCACAGAGTTCTGCGTCACCCCGTACAATTATCACAAATGGTTTTCTGAGACACCTTCTATCTGCCAGATAGAATCTTTTCAGATACCAAGTCTATAATTGCCTTTAATGATAGAGTGTGTCATAGAGTACGTGTGATGAAATGATAGCGTTCAAGAAATCCACCGTAATGGGCTCTCATTTAGTCTCTTAATGCTCTTAAATCTGCAAAATAGTTCCACTTATTCTCAATGTTTTGGTCTTTTGGGGACAGTTTCACACCGGTGTATTACAGCCCCGTTTTTACACCTGTATTATGGCCTGACTGAAACGCGTGGTGGAAATATGCAGGCAAAAATGTGACCATAATCCCCCAGTGTGAACGCCCCCCACCCTAAGGGGCTGGTAATGATAGTCCTGACCTGATGATCTGCTCCTGTCTCTCCTTCCAGTGTCTCCAGAAGCTTTGGGGTTTCTTTCAGCGGTCGGCGTCTCCATCGTTCTCCTCCTACTACTTTTTTTTTACATCAATAAGAAGATGTGTGTCGGCAAAACTGGAGGGTTCCACAGAGGAAGCTCGGAGTTTGGTGCAAAGAATCATCAAGGTGAGATGCAACTTTGACGAATGGAAAGGCAAATCCTGCAATATTGTCACCTTATGAATTTAAAGTGTCACTGTCGTGAATTTTTTTTGCAGAAATCAATAGTCCAGGCGATTTTAAGAAACTCTGTCATTGGGTTTATTAGCCGAAAAATGCATTTTTATCACGAAAAAGCAGTTTGAAGCTCTCCCCCCTGTCTTCATTGTTCTCCTATGGAGAGAGCTAAATAAAAGACCAAAACAGGACAACAAAGAGTTAATCTACAAATACCTCACCCTTTAATCTCCTCTGACAGTCAGCACTGACCTCTCTGAGCTCTGATTACAGCTGTCACCCAGCTCCCTGCCTGTAATCCTCTGTTATCTGCTTTCTGCTGTTGGCTAACTCCCTCCTCCCTCCTCCCCTCTCTATAGGAACAGACTGGGTACGTCTGATGCAACAAGTCACAATTTCCTGATTTTTTGCAGTGGATGGAAAAGAGGAGGGAGGGGGGGGACCTGGGAAAAGGCTTTTTAAATGCAGAAAATGTTATATTTGGCTAATAAACCCAATTACAAAGTTTCTTAAAATAGCCTGGACTATTGATTTCTGCAAAAAAACAAAACAAAAAAAACTGACAGTGACTCTTTAAAGGGAATCTGTCAGCTTATATTTATGAAATGAGCTGCGGACACCGTCAGATAGGTGATGGGATGATGATACCAAACATACCTTTGTTAGTGTTAGGTTTATCATATATAATAAAATGATGACTTTCTTCCTGGACTTAAAGTGTCACTGTTGTTTAAACTTGTTTTTGCAGAAATCAATAGTACAGGCGATATTAAGAAACTTTGTAATTGGGTTTATTAGCCAAAAAATGCATTTTTATCATGAAAAAGCAGTTTGAAGCTCTCCCCCCGGTCTCAGGGGCGGATTAACTTTACCACAGGCCTCAGGCTGTTCACCAAGCTTGGGCCCCCACCCCACTGTGACTATGGCAGCACTAGATTTAGTCTTCCTCCTTCATAGTGCAGCCTGTAAAGGGCCTGTGGTGACATCATAGTCACATGTTAAGGTCCTTTAGTGTGTTCTTTAACGTTACTGAATTGTCTCCTGGCTGCAGTTTTGCCCTGATTTGTCCAAAATAGTGTTTAAAAAGCTGTGATTTAAAAAAAAAATCATGGCAGAATTGTAGCCAGGAGACAATACACCACTGAAAGTATGAGTCTGTTTGGACAGCCATGGGCCCCCCAGGAGCTCAGGGCCCCGGGCTACTGCCCAAAACGGGCCTTTTGTAATCCGCTTCTGCCCTGTCTTCATGGTTCTCTTATGGAGAGGGAAGAAGTAGAAGGAGATGAGGCACCAAAACGGGACAACAAAGAGTTAATTTACAGCTACATCACCGGGCTATCTCCTCTGAAGTCAGCACTGACCTCTCTGACACAGGTCCTGCTGTGTAATCCTTTGTTCTCTGCTCTCTACTGGTGACTAATCTCCTCCCTCCTCCCCCATCCCTTCTCCATAGGTTACACAGAGCTCAACTAATGTAAAAGAGTTGAGATTTCCAGATAATGAGCAGTGAATGAGAGAGAGGAGGGAGGGGAAAGTCTATTTGAATGCAGATAATGGCCTATTTGCCTAATAAACCCAATTACAAAGTTTCTTAAAATTGCCTGGACTATTGATTTCTGCAAAAAATAAAATAAAATAAAAAATATGACAGTAACACTTTAAAGTGGTTTCCCAATGAGCAGAAAAGGTCCTACCTGTTCTGCTCCCCGGTGCTGTACTTCTTCCCACTGGCTACTTGCATCAATCTTGTCTGAGGTATACTTCCAAGGCAGCCAATAGGAAGAATGGAATGGTTGGGAGCTAAACAGATAGAACCATTTCTACTCCCAGGATAACCCCTTTAAGTGTTAAAGAGGCGGAGCCAAACCACATAAATGCTGCAGCATTGCTTGCCTTATGGTTCCTCCCCCGTTCCCTGGTTTTTTTTTAATTTCAAAAAATTTTTCTTTATTTTCCATCACAAAAAAATTCCATTCCATATAATTGCCATAGGCACATCCCATCATAAAAACATTTCAGAATACTTTTATACTAACCCCAGTACCCTAACCCCCCCAATCCACCCTTTCCCAACCCACCCACCCCTATCCGACTCGAAAAGGAGGGAGAGAAGAAGAGATGTAAAAAAAAAAAAAAAAAAAATTGGAACCCCAACAGCGTGACCATCAGGTAGCTTCCTACTGTTCACTTTGAAGCCACTCGTGCCAACCCCCAACTAACTTCTGCCATTTCCTTCTCCCTTTATAGTGGAATAACTCATAATTACCAGTTTTAAATGCTAATCTTTTCCAGCGCTGGACCTGTGGCGGGGACGTATCCACCCAATTTCTAACAATCTCTACCCTTGCTAAGTGTATTAATCTAGCCACCAAGATTAAATTCTCATTTCCAGCCAGCGCCTCCATATCTCCCAAAATAACCAAACTAGGGTCCATAGGAATGTCCACTTTTAATCTTTTTCCTATCTCATTGGTTACTCCCCGCCAAAAGTCCCGCGTCAGGTCGCAATTCCACATTATATGAAAAAGGTCCACATCCTCCATACCACATCTCAAGCAGCCCTTCTTATTTCCATTCCCTCTCTGCATTTTATTTAATATTTTTGGAGTGTAATATAAACCATATATCAACTTTAGCTGAATTATTCTGTGATTGGCATTTAGTGAGATATTCATAACATTGCTGAGAATATTCTCCCACACCCCTTCTGAAATTTCCCCCACATAGTTTTCCCAGTATCTTTTATTCTTTGGTGCCGTTCTTTCCACCGTGATTGACATCAACCCTTTATAAAACTTGGCTACTGATCTCTTGTTACCTCCAATATTACCTCGGACCATCTCTACCAGACTATGTGACTGTACCTTATACATATCTCTGTCCTCTGACTTCCACCATGCATCATATATTTGTACATAATTAAAAAAAAACCTTTCAGACAAACCAAACTCATTTCTAAGAGCTTGAAATGTTTTTAGTGTTCCATTTTCAAATAACTGTGACATTACCGTGACACCCTTATTTTCCCATACTCCATAATTTTGTATCTTCACCAACTCTTTTAATCTTGCATTTTTCCATAAAGGAGTGTCAACTAAGACCCCCGTGATCCCCAAAATTTTCTTAAATATTTTCCAACTTTTTTGAAAAGCAATAAACGTGTAATTATGCTGATTATCTACATATTGTTTCTCTAAACATTGTACTAAGTTCAAATTACCCCTCTCCCATTGTGAAACAAAATACTTCCCCTTATCTGTTGTAGCCAGTTTTTTGATCCGTGTCATTTGGGCAGCCAAGTAATATAACCGAAAATTCGGTAGTGCCAATCCACCTTTATCACATGGCAGGCAAAGATAACCCGTTCCCTGGTTGATTGATATTAAAGGAGCCAACTCTCAATTCCTGCCTGATCCTGCGGCTCTTCAGACACCTGTCTCCGCCTCCTTGACGCCTAATCGTTTTATAAATTGTGGTAAACCGAGTAACACTAAAAAGATATGTTTCATATCATTGTTCTCATATCATAAAAATGGGCTGACAGATTCCCTTTAAATTCTTACATTTCCAGGAGGAATAACAGAGGGAGGTGGCAATACCCTGCTAATATTTCAGATGGATGTTAGGAAGAAGAAGGGGAAAATGGGAGAGAATATTACTGGGGGACTTTGCTTATACTGGGTTTGCTTGATGTATATTTCCATGTAGATGTATAGGTCTGCACAGTAGCTGTAGACACAAAATGGTTCAAATATTTTAATAGGGAATTTGGGAATTTAATAGATGGGGGGCATCATGTCAGGCTGTCAGTCAGGGTAGAGAGCTGCTCAAAAATGGTTATTTTTTGGAGGAACTTGTACATCTTTGAATTTCAGAGGGACCATGTAATACTTTCTTTGTCCTAAGGGGGGACTGTTAATGTTTACTTTTTTAGTTTTCACTTTGCAAAGTTATAAAATCATGTTTTACTTCTAAGCCCAATAGAGGGTGGGCTGAGCTGCAGCATGCACTCCTCCTCCTTCCCACACTCCTTCTGGATTAGTTTCTAGGACTGTACTTGTACATCAATCATCAGGTAAGAAAGAGGTGGGGGAGTCAGGGGATGTGCATGCTGCAGCTCAGCCCAGCCTCTATGACTCTTTTTTTTCTTAGAAACAATTTTATAAATTTTCCACAAATAACAGCAATACACCACCAGCAATATATATATGGTATAGTATGTAACAGTAAACCGGAGGAAACTTACTGATCATGGTATGAGAAACAACAAAAATAGAACCCAAGCCTGTGTGTCAAACTGCATAAAGCCTTAAAGGGGTATTCCACTCAAACACAACCCCCCACATATCGCTGCCCATGGTAATACCAACAACTCCTTCCATACTTGCCACCATCCACTCTGAGCCGGCCTCTATGACTCTTAAGCATAGAAGGAAAACTGGATTTTATAACTTTTCAAACAGCCATCAGCTAATAGACAACTATTGTGTGTTTTATCTCGGAGCATAATATACAGATGAGAGATTCCCTTTAAAAATAATGTATACCTTTTTCTCCAGAAATAGCGCCCCCTCTGCCTATAGGATTTGGTATTACAGCTTATTTTGTTTGGGAATATAAAAAAAAAAATACAACTTTCCCCCCCCCCCCCCACCACCACTGAATACTACAGGAATATGTAGGGTGAAATGAAAGAGAATGTTGTACTATGGAAAATAATAGGGCCCAGAAGCCTATAGACAGCAGCCAGCGTTATTAACAATACCTACCAATCGTCTCAGTATCCATTTCAGAATGGGAATAAAAATACTCTGATTTTCCATCCATACAATAATGTATAGCTGTGATTGGCACAGTCATTAGAATGTCACTTAGTTATGCTAAGTCGTAGCTCTGCGATGACAAAAGAACCGGCGCATTTTCCTTCTTGGTAAGTCATTCATCAGGGGACAATGTAACATAATTCTAGAGCAGCTTTTTCAGTAAGAGGAGAGGAATATTAAGTGCTAAAATTATAACATGCTCATTGAAACTAAGTTGTTCACTGTAAAACACCCTGGGACTATAGTAGGCTGATTTTATTTGTTGCTTTGAAAAGCGCATGATTCTATTCCCGAGGGAAAGGGAAGAAAAAAAAAATCATAGTGATTTTTGACTGTATGGGGCCCCTGACTTTTTCAATTGTAAAAAAAAAAAAAAAAAATAACAAAAAAAATATATATTTCAAATGAACTGGTGCTACAAAGTGACAGAGATTTGTAATTTACCTATATTATAAAATCTTAAGTGTTCCAGTACTTATCAGCTGCTGTATGTCCTGCAGGAAGTGGTATTATTTCCAATCTGGACAGCAGAAGAGGTTTCCTATGAGGATTTACTACTGCTCTGGACAGTTCCTGACATGGACAGAGATGGCAGCAGAGAGCACTTGAATATTCCGGAGGGTGGGGGAGAGAGAAGGCATGTATGCTGCAGCTATGGATAGCCTGTAGGGGTACTCTGGTGAACAAAATATATATATTTTAAATTAACTGGTGTCTGAAAGTTATATAGATTTGTAATTTACTTCTATTTAAAAATCTCAAGTCTTCCAGTACTTATCAGCTGCTGTATGTCCTGCAGGAAGTGGTGTACTCTTTCCAGTCTGACACAGTGCTCTCTGCTGTCACCTCTGTCCATGTCAGAGACTGTCCAGAGCAGTAGAGGTTTTCTATGGGTATTTACTACTACTCTGGACAAAGGTGGCAGCAGAGAGCACTGTGTCAGACTGGAGAGAATACACCACTTCCTGCAGGACATACAGCAGCTGTAAGTACTGGGAGTCTTTTTTTATAGAAGTAATTTACAAATCTCTGGCACTTGTTGGCATCAGTTGATTTGAATTTTTTTTTTACTACCCTCTTAACCTTCCCGAGGTGAGGTGGCGTTAATTATCAGGGACAGTTTTAGACAGAATGTGGCCATAGGCAAAATTACAGATGGGGCCCCAAATACTCTCAGCTTCAATGAATTCAGAAGGCGTTATTACTAGGGTCTGAAAATGTCACCCCAAGGTATACATCCTAAGTACTTTATTGTTCACAATTATCAAATACCACCGCTATATACCAGGACTAGGTATTATCACCATACATAAATGATTACTTCAATAATACCAATGGTACCACTATACAAGGCCCAGACAATACCGCCACGTCATAACCACTAAATACTACCACCATACTGGTTATTATTAAAAGTCACTATATAGCAATATTCCCCAGTTTGCCTTACCCTAACACCGGCCCTGTTAATAATGTATATATAACCTTAAAAACACCATCTAAATATCATTAATTGGGGTGCACAGTCCTAGACGGACCCTGACTTATTGGATAAATTGAAGGGCTAAAATTTTGAAAGGCTAATGTCCAACACAGTTCTTGTGGTATTGCACCATTAATTTTGGTTGGACAATAGCGGCGTAAATGTTTGATAGATTAAAGTTTATGATTACTTCTATGGTGTTCAGGCACTGAGCCCTGACTCCTTTAGTTTAGAAATCGAAATTTAAATTTAATTTGATTTGAATAATGGTTTCAAATTGGATTTCACCCTTAAAGGGGTTCTCCATGTTTGTCACACCCTTCTATTAGAAAGGATCCCGATACTAAGATGATCAAAAAAGTGTCCTCCTCCTAAGCAGTCAACTGTAATTTCGGATGAAACAAGTATTATATTTCCCTGCAGCACCCCCACAGGTGGAATTAAGTATTACATTGTGATTATTTACATCAATTTATTGTCTATATAGTGCAGGGCAGGACCTCCAGAATAAGAAATACTCATTGTAACTGCCCTTTTTTAAAAAATTTTATTGAATATTTTCTTTAACTGTTTTTATTTAAAGGGGCTTTGTCTGCTGGTTAGACAAATCTTACCCGCTGATAACCCCTATATAGGGCCAGGGACATTGATGAGAAAGGTATGTCTCTTACCTTCCTCCTTGGTTCCAGTGCCGCACTGTTAGTCAAGGTAAACTCCGCACCGGAGCACCCATAGGAGCACTGCTGTGTCATCAAGCCCGCCCCTTCTAATGATAATCAATGGAGGGGGTGGATAATGTGGCATTGTTCCTAAGGGTTCTCCGGAGCAGAGTTTACCCCGACTAACGGGATGGAAGACATACATTCCTCCTCAGTGTCCCCGGAGCTATAGGGGGCTATCAGGTCATCAGTATCATACAGGTCAAATGTAGATCTAACACCCAGTATCACTTTTACCAAAGAGACCATCATTTTTCCTCCGCAGAAACACGAGTGATCAATAAAGTGGATTGCTGAAAAAAAACGTGGAATTTTTTTTTTCCTATTTTCGTTGCCTATTTAGAAGGCCAGTTTGCCATAACTTTTCGGTCATATTATAGTAGAAGCCTCTGGCAATGGCTTTCTTCAGGAGCTTCCAGCACAACATCAGTCTTCCATCCATGTCTTCTATTGTGGACACATTGAGTAATGCAGTGGATGGTCTGGCCAGTGCTGTCGAAGAGGTAAGTTATACCGTGGCGGACTCTGTTACCGAGCAGGTTACCAGTATGATCCATGTACTTCGCACAGACGAGGAGGAAAACCAGATGAAGGAAGCAAATAATAAAGAAGAGAGTCAGATTACACAAGAAAACCCACAGTATTGCTATAGAAGTAATACTGATTCCGTACCAATGGATTCAAATGGGCACGAATCAACTCAGAATACGGTTACAACTCAACATAGGTCATCAGAAGGACTGAAGAGGGAAAGGAATCGTAGACATGACAATGTTCACGATAGTAGTCACAGTAGAGATCATGAAAATACAGAAGCATTGCCTAATAATATTGACTTTCCAACATCCGAGAGAGGGAAATATCATCATCGTTCCAAAGAGATGATACAAGACGGAGATCATGGAAAAGGAAGTCTCAATGGTGATTACCATGATGGTCATACCACTGAAAGATCAGATAGAAGAGGAAAATCCAAAACGACAAGTGACCATGATCCCAGAGAACGTACGAAAACAAATGATGGTTCAAAAACATTGAGGTCAAGATCGCCTAGAAACAATCGTGTATCATCTCCTCAGGGTGACAACTTCTTAGAGGAGAACGCAAACCACCCAAAGCATCGTAAACTTCCTAATATACAACAGGGTCATGGTGGCCAATCTAAAAAGCAAAGGAACCAGAGTCAAGACCGGGGAGAACATCACATCAGGGGAGAGGAGAGTCCATCTAGTAGAGGTCATGAAAGTAGAGAGAGAAGGACAAAGGAGAAGCAACCTCACAAGGGTAAGGAAAGAGAAGCAAACCCATCTGAAGACAAGAAAACACGACACAAAGGTAAACTGCTCCTCAGCTCTTCAACAACTCCTCAACGCTGTCCTGCAATTCTTCTTTCCCAGATTCTATCGTCTCCTGACTTTCTGACCTTGTTATACTTTTGATCGATAATATAGAGTGGGAACAAGAATTTTTTGGGAAGTTTTTACCTGCAATTCTTCTTTCCCAGATTCTATCGTCTTCTGACTTTCTGACCTTTTTATACTTTTGATCTATGATATAAAACAGGATTTTTTGGGGAAGTTTTTTCAAAAATGTGCTCGATATACTTCTCGTAAATTTGCTAAAATTGTAAATTATATATATATATATATATATATATATATATATATATATATATATATAAATTGCTACAATTTTTAATGTACAGTGTAGGTTGTATCATTGTAATGTCATCAATGAGATGACCAGCACTCACCAATAGGTTCTTGTTTGTTTATGTGTGTACAGCAGTACACGTTTCGGCCAAGCATGGCCTGATGAAGGGCATGCTTGGCCGTAACACTTACTGCTGTACATTTTGATGCATTCATGCACTGAATAATTGAACAAGAACCTATTGGTGAATGCTGGGTATCCTTCTCTACACATTTCTGGATATATCCACCACACTCACCACCAAACCCTTGGAGTGGTGGTTGGTAACCTAGACAATGAGCAGGGAGAAGAAGGGTAGCATATCAGGAGAAGGAGATTGTGGAATAAATGCATTTGCAAAATTATAGAACTTGACGAATACTATATGTATAACTTTATGAGTTGGAATGGAAGTATCCCTTTAAGAATTTACCACAATGAACTTTCTAGCAATGTGTTTATCTGTTTTTATTAGGCCGGGACCTCCATGGTTCATCGTCAGAAAGTGAAGATGAAGGGCTGGCTAAATACCATGAGGCAAAAAGCCGTTTACACGGCTCCCGACCTGCCTCAGACAAGCAACAGAACTATATGTGGGAAACCAGGCAGAAGTACAGCCCACTGTCTGCTGAGTATGATGGTTATAGCAGCGAAGTGTCTGCAGATGAAGGTAAGAATTCCAGTGCTATATACACAGCTTGTGTTATCTATCACTGGGTCATCCAGATTGACCTCCTTCCACAATATCTATGATATTCAGAGTGAGATCTCTAGAGCTGTGTTTGAGGAACTACTTTCTATACTGATCAGTGGAGGAAGACAGGAGAAGTAAGCTTCGGTAACTACGGAGTTACTAGGTGCTAGACTGCAATGCATGCTGGAAAATACAGCTGTTGCCTGGTCACATGGTCATGGAAACCATAGAAGATTGTCGGAAGAATAAGACCTGAGCTTTTTTAAGAGCACTTTTGTGACATAATCAAAGAAATCAATGAGATTAGTCTGACATGATTGGCCCGCAGTAAAGCAATGCTGGTTTGGATCCATCAAATTGTTGATTGTTAGGTGATCTAGAAGTGTTTTCAGCATATTTACTACTACAGATGTTAGGGTAACTGGCCTGTAGTTACTAGGCTCTTCTCTACTATTAATGGGCTCTTCTCTTCTCTGTGTTATGATACAGAAAGTGAAGAGACCAGAGCTGTAGAGAGGTGAACAATAGAGCTGTAAAATAATATACAAAGAGCATTGTGTAAATATAGACTAGACAGTCTTTATGGGCTATCTTTATCACAGTGTGTGACCATGATAACTGTACTGTGACCATGATCACATTAAGGGGAATTTATCAAGACCTGTATGCCGTTCTTATACTAAGCCCCGCCCCCATGCCCGCCATTCTAGGTAAATCTCGCACATCTGAGGCTTCTGTAAGGGTAGTATTCCATGGACCGATCAGGGCCCGATCAACGATATAAACGAGCGCCGATCTGCTAGATTACTGGGCCTATTCCACGGCCCGACTTTGTTTAGCGAGGGCTGCAGGGACATTGTTACCCATGTCCTTGCAGCCCTTGTTTCATACTTTACCTGTCCAGGCTGCAGGTTTTCTCCTTCTCCCGGTCCAGAGCCGCAGCAGCTTCAGAGCGGCCTGTCTGAACTGACAGACCGCTCAGCCAATCACTGGCCGCGGCGGTCCCGGCCAGTGATTGGCTGAGTGGTCTGTCAGCTCAGACAGGCCACTCCGAAGCTGCTGCTGCGCGCGGAACCAGGAGAGGAAGCGCAGGAGAAGCCCTGCAGCCTGGTGAGGTAAAGTATGCTGTTTTTAAATTTTCGGTCGCCTGCTGCGCACCAGTATTCCATGTAGCGATGCGCGGGTGGCGACCGCTGATTTTAGGTTTGAACCTAAATGAACGATCAGCCGATGACATGATCATCGGCTAATTGTTGTCTCTATTCAACGGAGCGATAATCGGACGAATTAGGCCGATTCCGCCGATTATCGCTCGGTGGAATAGGCCCCTAAGGCAGAGGCCAAAATCCGCACAAGCTCTGGAGCTGGTATACATCTTTTCCATAAATTAAGCCTGCTGCATGATAAATCAGCCATTGCCATGCACCCTGCCCGCCTTTTCCATTAAGTACGCCCAAGCACACGTTGATAAATTCTCCCCATTGAGCTATGGCGTCCCTGAGACTATTCTTCCTGTGCTGCTGTGTCACCTTGGTTTCAGCAGAATCTTTATATACTTCTAGCTTATTATCCCTAGGTTATCAGGTAATAGTTGCACTATGGGTATTCTGGCACATGTGAACGGTCCCTAACAGGGGAGAATACATCGCTGTAAACAGGTCCCTATTCTGGTACTGAGAGATACAGCGAATCCTCCAGAGCCTTGACTTGATGTATACAAGCATTAATAATTTACATCACATATCAAAGGTAAAGCGGCGGATTCTCCATCAAACCATGATGCATATGAACAACAGGGTCTTGGTATATCCATATGTGACATCCTAGGAGAGAACAGAGAGATAATGATGTGAGACTGAGATGGGATATAAGAGAGTGTCAGTCACACAGTCCAGGCTTTTTTCTGTATCTGTAAATTACATGTAAATAATGATTGAAGAATTGACGTAATCTGAAAGGACTTGAGATCTGTCAAATGCGACGAATAATCCCTGACAACCAGAAGTACAGAAGTGTTAGTAAATGTAATTGTCACGCGTACATTGAAATCCTTATGGATTCATTATGGTTGTTGCTTTTTTATTGTTAAAGGGTTAATGCAAGATTAAAAGTGATACAGCAACACTCTTGTCCTGAATTTTTCATTTCAGTTCCATTGAAGTGAATGGACATGGGGTGTAATACCATAAACAATCTGAGGACGGGGGTGGCGCTGTTTTTACAGGAAAGAAACTGTGTTTTGTCCAATCCTGCATAATCCCTTCAACTTGTGTTCAAAGCCTACTTGTGGTGTCTTAAAGGGAATGTGTCACCTAGATTTTCTTTTACTGATTTGAGTCAGATACTAAAAGGTGTTCTTTTATTCTAATCTGTTTCTATTTTCTGATTGTAATTTTTTTATTTCACCTTTTGTAAATTGTTTAGGGGGCGGCCATATTGCCTGGGCTGTTCTTTACAGAATTAGGGACATACTTTACAGCAAGACATAGACGACAATAGACAGAGTCTGTCCCCTTGAGATAATTCTGAAACATTACTGAGCTTTACAGGGTGTTGCTATTGTCTTCTCTATCTACTGGTGTCACATGACACTGCAATGCTTTACAGATCATTTTACAGCAGCCTCCTCTTATCACCAAAGACACAACAGGAAGTCTCAGCTTAATTTTAGCCCCAGTGGTAAGAATGAAAACTGCAAGATCTCAGGATTATTTTATAATATAGATAGAAAAATAAAAAATTTGAAAAAAATGTCACTATTCAAGTGGTGCCAGCCTCGGTGTTCTACAATTAGAAATTAGCGCAACTCAAGCATGTTATAGGCCATAGGCTGTATCCACGTTTTCCAGGACTCTCTAAGGCGGCATCCAACTTCTTCAGCCAGTAGAATTTAAAGTATTGTATTGCCCCCCAAAAATTATACAAATACCCAATATACTCTTATTACAGGAAATGCTTATAAAGTGCTTTTTTCCCTGCATTTACTACTGCATCAAGGCTTCACTTCCTGGATAACATGGTGATGTCACTTCCTGGATAAAATGGTGATGTCACGACCCGACTCCCAGAGCTGTGCGGGCTGTGGCTGCTGGAGAGGATGATGGCAGGGGGATGCTCAGTGTCCCTCCAGTGCCCTGTGTCCCTCAGTGTCCCCCTGCCATCATCCTCTCCAGCAGCCACAGCCCGCACAGCTCTGGCAGTCGGGGCGTGACATCACCATGTTATCCAGGAAGTGACCTCACCATGTTATCCAGGAAGTGACATCACCATTTTATCCAGGAAGTGACATCACCATGTTATCCAGGAAGTGACATCACCATTTTATCCAGGATGTGACATCACCATGTTATCCAGGAAGTGACATCACCATGTTGCCCCAGTCCTGCTGCACCTCCAATATGAGGAATTGTCCTCTCAACCAATCAGTGGCTACGGCTGTGTCCTACCTGATTGCTAACCCTGATCTCGAAAAGTGCTATTTTAGTCTATATCATTCTGCTCTGTAATATATATATATATATATATATATATTTTTTTTTTTTTTGTATTGGTTATATTGCTAGTAATATCCCCTCTTTGTTACTTACACGATTTCCTCTATTTCACCATCTTTTTCCCTCTGATCACTATGACTGCAGCACTTCTGAACGATTCCTCTAGATGGCCATGTAAAACTTCCTTTCACATCCGACCATTATCACGGCAATGATTCTTTTATACCCTGTCGTTTTGGAAGGCAGGAAATGCGCCTACACTTAGAGTGTATGCCCGGCCGTGTAATGGTAATGGCGCGCTGTATACTTCATCCCATATCAGTTACTTTTACATTCTAATAAATGTACACGCTTAATGTTTTCCCCTCATTACTGCAGGTACCAGTCATTTTTGAAAGCAAATGTTTCACATTCGGAATATGTAAAAATTTCTTGCAGTACGAACCAATGACTTAAACAAATCCTGAACTTCTGGATATCGCTTTTACAGTAGAAGCTTTAAAGATATGCATCGATTTTAGATATAATCAATTTCTATGTAAAGGTTTTCTTTAAGGGGCTGACCAAGAATACAAAAACATGGCTGCTTTCTTCTAGAAATAGCGCCACACCAGTCCATGGATTGTGTCAGGTATTGCAATATATTGGTATAAATGGATCTAAGATGCAATATCACCTGTGGACAGATATGGTGCTGTAGTTGGAAGGAAAGACACTATATTTTTCCTATTTCTGGAATCCCATGGAAAACATGGATATAGCTATAGGCCATACATAGGCCGTATCCATGTTCTTCAAGTGCCAACAGTTGCCTTCGCTGCTTATCTTTATTCCTTGTCGGTCTGTGTTCTGTGTGGTCTGGATGTCAGAGGGCTGGTCCAATCACACCCTGTACTGGTACTTTGACATCTCATAAGAAGTCCACTTGTGCTCTGGGACCTTGCTTGTCATGGTCTCTTGTAGCTTGAGCTGGCATTTATATTGGGCTGGATGACTTGGAATTCTGACCTCTTTGCCTGTCCTTCTGACCTCTATTTTGCCTTCTGTTGTCTCCAATTTGATCTGTATCTGCCTGACCATCCTTCAATGTATTTGTACGTTGTCTTGTTCTGCATCTCACCCAGGGAAGGAAATGATGCCCAATTGTCGCTTGCGGCCTAGCGCAAGACCGGCAAGTCGGCAGGGACAGTATTGGGAGAACTAGCGCTAAGGCTTACACTGTCTGTCCCTGTCTTCAATACTGTCTGTCCCTTACAAGGGTATTTAAGGTGTAACTTGAAGGAGGTGGACCTTATTGCAAAATCTGTCACTGAGCCCCTCAACTTTATATTACTGACCTCTTCAGATGGGGATATGAGACATTATGGCCCCCCCAGGCTCCCGGACCCAGCTTTAACCACACCTTCTGCACCCCCTATAGCTATACTCTTGACATTTGACATTAGTTTGGTAATAAAAATGAGCGAACGTGTCACGCCGTTCTTGACTGTTTATCGGGCCCCTGATCAACCATGCAAAAAATTTTACAAAAAATGGCATAACACCAGAGACCACAAGGATCAGGCATGTTACGTTCAACTGCCCGATCCTTCATTTCCCTGACATCTGCATTCGGGAGGCCTCTATGAACATCCTGGTTTTCCAATCCTGGTTTGGTTGACATTAAAGGGAACCAGTCATCTTTTCCAGGCTGTCCTAACCACAAGTCATCGGCAAAAGCTGCTGTTTACTGTCCTGTAATAGCGGTTCTGAAAGTGCTGACCATTTCTCGTTAATGGTCAACATAAGTCAAAACATAGCATTGGATGACTCTTATGGAAGCCATTGCCCACCCCGTCATCCAATTTGCTTCAGGTAGGTAGGGACTTCCGATGAATTCAAACATTTTCAGTTCTCAGTGACGAAAAAATTTGCAATCGGTGCTTCAGAAACCAGAGTGCTAGGCGAATGGAAATGTGTAATGCAACATCTCTTGGATCCTCCGAGTGACACCTGGGTAGGATTATATGTGACCACCTTTACATCTCTACCTGGTGCTTTAATGGAAATCTTTGTGCCTTAGGGTCCTATTCCACGGGCCAATGGGGGCCCGATCAGTAATGTAAACAAGCGCTGACCTGCTAGATCGGCGCTCGTTTACTGGGCCTATTCCACGGCCCGATAATCGTTTAGCGAGGGCTGCAGGGACATCGTTACCGATGTCCTTGCAGTTCTTGTTTAAACAGCATACTTTACCTAACCATGCTGCAGGGCTTCTCTTGCGCTCCTTCTCCCGGTCCCGCGCGCAGCAGCAGCTTTGAAGCGGACTGTCTGAGCTGACAGACCGCTCAGCCAATCACTGGCTGTGGCTGTCCCGGCCTGTGATTGGCTGAGTGGTCTGTCAGCTCAGACAGGCCGCTCCAAAGCTGCTGCTGCGTGCAGGACCAGGAGGAGGAGCGCAAGAGAAGCCCTGCAGCATGGTTAGGTCATGTATGCTGTTTGTGGAATCTTTGGTCGCCCGCCACACACCGCTATTCCACGTAGCGATGTGCGGTGGGTGCCTGATGATTTTAGGTTTGCACCTAAATAAACAATCAGCCAATGATACGATCATTGGCTGATTGTTGTCTCTATTCCACTGAGCGATAATCGGCCGAATCGGCCCAATTCGGACGATTATCGCTCCGTGGAATAGGCCCCTTACAGACAATTTATACCATACCCTATTATATATTATTGCCTATGACAGTGACAGGTTCCCCGTGATGAGTTTAAAATCTCTCTTGAACTGTCAAGCCTGTCTAACTTTAAGGGAAAGCCACATCTATTATTGCCACTCTATGGAGTAATGAATACTTCTTATAGATTATTATCATCTTTGTGAATGACTGTCAATCACACGGCGGCGAAATATATTAAAATCTATTTCACTCCAAATCCTTTTGTAGCGTAGAATGCCAGCTGCGTCCTTCAACGTAATGTATTATTTTATGTGTATTATTTTTACATTTTTGCACACTTTTAAGCCGGGATTGTTTCGTAGCGCGCTGTCAACGAAAATTACCTTTTTTAAAAAAAAAAAAAAAACTCATACAATATACAGCAAAGAAAGGAAATACTCACATTTTTTTTTTTAAGAACCTCCGTGCGAAGAATTGTACGCTTTCTGCTTCAGGACTTCAAACTCCGAATTTTGTCACTGTTATTATTTGCGCTAAAGCTATTATTACTGACACGATGGTTGGGAAAAACAATGGGATGATTTATTATTGTGAATGAAGGCTGCTCCTGGCTTTGAAGCCTGTCAATTAACAAGTGTCTTCAGCCCACGGAACGAAGCCATCTTCCGCCGTTTTGAAGGAATAAATATGAAGAAGTGAAATGAAAAATTCTACCCTTGGAAAAGACAATGAAATTAAAGGAATGTTACACTTCAATAGATTGCACAATTTCTGGTGGAGGAAAGAACACATTCAGGCATAAGGAGAACCTCGGAAGCTGTGTAGTGAGGGGATGAGCAGGCGTCTCGGAAGAAGGTGATGAAGTTAAGAGCTATAGGTGTGTTTGGATATGTGGATGAATGCATTCATGTCAGCTAGCCTCACAACAAATAGTTAGGCCCCTGTATTACTGTCGTATAAGAGGGATAAACTGGGATGTGGAATGTAAGGCATTGGTGTCTTTAACCCCCCCCCCCCCCCAAAAAAAAAAAAAAAAAACAGAACTAACCTTCCACTATACCCTGACCATGTTCTGGGCTGTGCCTGCTCCTCCTGCTTTATGTTACAGCCAGACGCTGGGCCCGGTGCCATCTCTTCGGCCCTGCAGGGCGACTCACGGCTTCACACTCCTACTCCTCTCCTCTGCTATCGGCGTGCGCACCCCAGCTCAGTTAAATTTAAAGGGCCAGTGTGTCCTTATTTGGCTGCAGCCTTTTACTATTTAAACCCTGGCTTACATGGCTGTCTTGTTGGAGCCACTGCATTGCTATGCATAGCGTGTGGTCCCAGCTCTCCTGTTATCCTGACAGTGGTTCCTGCCCATGGTTCCTGCCGTGGTCCCTGCCTGTGGTTCCTGCCATCTGTGACTAATGCACTGGTTCTAGCCATGTGCCCTGCTGTAATCCTGCCTGCCTCCCCCTACATGTCTCCAGATGCACCTCACCCGTCGCCGCTAGCAGGCCAAGCCGGCATGACAACCTGGGGGTCGCCTGGAGCAACATGTCCAACCCACCTTGCGGTGGGCTCTGGTGAAAACGAGCGGCCCCTTAGACTCCGCTCCCGGATGGGGCTTTTGCCATTGCTAGCAGTGGTTCAGCGGATCCACTATTCCTGTTGTTACACCCCATCTCCAGTGCTCATCACCTAATGGTGACGCCTAAATAACAAGGAGGCCCCTGATCAACCAGTCACTATCCATAGCCATGACCCACCTTACCCACCTTAGGCAGTGATTGGCTGAGTGGGCACTTCCTCGTTTCAAGACCAAGACCAGAAAATGGTGAGCGTCAGGGATCAGGTGCAGTAGCAGGGCATCGTAGTAGGTGAGTACTAGTTTTTGGGATAGGAGTTTTAGCACAGGGAATCCTCAGGCCATAGTCGTTGATGGCAGCCACTGGTGTCTTAAAGATAGTATTGAAATGTAAAGGGGGAAAGATTGGTTGTATAATAGGAGGTCAGGGTTGGCTAAATTAAAGCAGCATAGGTAAACAGATACAGGTCAGGCAAGCAACAATCTGTAAATGAAATCCATAAATGCTGAAATTGTAAAAGTAGCAAGACAAGTTTACACTAGCTGAAATGTAGCTCACCAAGCAAGCTGATGTGGGATAGTCAGAGTCAAATAGGGGAGTATGTTCAGTTATTGGTTGAATAGAACGCCCCTTTAAGAGAGAAAATGCAATGTGTATGTCTATAGCAGCTATTACACACATAGGAGTAGAGCAGATAACCGGGAACTGGGCATGAAGGCCATGTTGGAGGCCATGAAACTTTGGTAGGAGGCCAAGAGGGTCATTGTCCACCTTAGTCATCAAGTGACTTTTGTCCTGTTCCTATTCCAGAGGGTCTGACTCTTTGAGATCCTTATGTAAAAGAGACAGAACACAGGTTGAAATATCATGTTTGTTGCTTTTTTTTTTGACCCACGCCATAGAGTAAGATTTTGGGTCAATTGACTAAAACAAAAACTATTCACTTTAGGTCCTCGGTCTTTGAAGACCAGTACACAAAAAAGTAGAAATTGTAATCTCAGGCCATGTTCACATGGCGTAAGCCACCAGCCGTTCCGTGACCTGGCCTGTTCATGGAAGGGCCGATGTCAGAGAAGATCATCCCAGCCACTCCTGATGAATTGGGATGCGGGCGCATCCACGCGCGTCCACATCCCAATTCGCCGCTGCACACAATGGAGTGTGCAGCCAGAGCCAAACGCTCCATTTTGTGCACTGACAGGTTTTCTGCAGCCACTATTCAGTGAATAGCAGCTGCAGAAAACTGACATGTCAGGGATCCCGGCGGGAGTGTATGCTACGTGTATACACTCCGGTCGGGATTCCATAGACAGCACCACTAGGTAAGTTCTGTAGTAATCATGGCCGTTGTTGCAAATCGGCAATAACGGCCGTGATTACTACGGATCTTACGTAGTGTGAACATAGCCTTACCGTGTATTATTGTACTGACTTTTGTATGGCACTCAATCGGGTACTTCTTGCCTGTGTGAGAGTTTGACTCACTGTGACTTGTCTCCCGTTCGCTCAGAGCCTTGAGGTGGACTCGCTTGCCAATCATGTCATCCTATTTTAATGATTTAACAGCTGGAGTCTTTGACACGTTTAGCATCAATGCATTTATTGACACTTAACTGACACCAGTGAGGCAAGCTGCCGTCTTGGCTCTAGTAAATCTTGTTGCAAGTCTTATCAAAAGGAAATTGTAAGTTTTTCTGCTTTTCAGAGTTAGGTTGTGAAAAAAAAGGAGCCAAAGAGTGAAAAATAACTTTATTTTGAGAAACGTTACAAATAAATCACGGGAGGTGTAAAGCTTTTGCTTAAAGGGGTTGTCCGGGCATACTGGAATACTATCCATGGCCATAGTTTCCCAAAACTGGAATCCTATCTCAAGTCATACTCTCAGAAAACTGAAGTTCTATCCCCAGTCATACTGGACTGACTATGGACATGGGGTTTTTCAATTGTCCAGTGCCCAGCAAGTATTTTGCACAGATGCATCACTCACTTGATGTTAAAGTCCTCATAAACTTTTTTTCACACTACGTATATTTCAGTCAGTATTGTGGTCCTCATATTGCAACCAAAACCAGGAGTGGATTAAAAATCACAGAAAGGATCTGTTCACACAATGTTGAAATTGAGTGGATGGCCGCTATTTAATGGCAAATACAACGGCTGTTGTATTGAAATAATGTCAGTTATTTACTGTTATATGGCGGCCATCCACTTAATTTCAACATTGTGTGAACAGATCCTTTCTGTGTTTTTAATCCACTCCTGGTTTTGGTTGCAATATGAGGACCACTACACTGACTGAAATATACGTAGTGTGGACCCAGCCTTAGGGTAAAGACTCTCTAAGCTGGTTTTACATGGGAGCGTTATTATGGCCATAAGTCCCGATCTTGACGGTGCTTCTGATGACCCAGACTGACATCTGTTAGCCTGGTCAAGCCTGGATTTACATCAGTAACACGGAAGCAAAAAAGCATCCGTGATACACTTGTGTGGTACCGACCCTAAAGAAGACCTGCCAACAGCTGACTAGAGTAAATGCAGTGTACAATAGGGCTATTTCCCCTAAATTTGGCGATATTACTCTTAATTCAATCTATTGCTCCAGTGATATAAGCTTTAAAAGTTTTATGTAGATTAGGAGATAAAGCCCATAGGGTATCCCCCTGGGCTGTGGCCCAACAATGTTCAGCACCTTCTCTCCTTTGCTTACGTGCAAACTACTTCTATGTAAACTTTTGTATCCTAAAGAAATACGGTGGCTGCATCTCCTAATTTGCATACAACTTCTAAAGCTCTCAGCGCCGGAGTGACAGATTGAAATAAGAGTTATATCTCATGATTCAGTGTGAATAGCCCTACTGCACTCTGCCTTTATTTTAGTAAGCAGAAAGCTGGAAGACTCCATTTTATCATTTTGGGGGATATTTATCAAGACATACTCGTACACCAGACTTAAATAAAGCCCCACTCCATTTACCCAGATGGATTTTTGAAGAGATGCACCCCTCTCAGTAAAGCCAGTGGGTCCTGCACCTGTTGCAGGACTTTAGCAGAAATCTACACCTGACCTGGAGCAGGTGTAAATTTCTGCATGGTTTATTCTTGTTCCTAGGCATAAACCATTATAACTCCTTGGTGTTCGCCCCTTACCCCGCCTGCCCATCAGTCAAGCAAGTCGGTGTCCTTACAGTGGCATACGCCAGGAGTACATAGTGATAAGGGTGCCCCATTGCGCACAATAAGGTTGCATGGTGGCAGCAACTATTTGCTTGGATTTGCTAGTGCCTCTCTTTGCTATTGATACCTTAAAGATGACAAATAGCCTTGTATTTGGGCTTAGTTTGGCAAAAAGGTTCACTATTCCCTTAGGAGATTTACCTTAAAGGGGTTATCCAGCGCTACAAAAACATGGCCACTTTTTCCCCTTCCCCTCCCTTGTCTCCAGACTGGGTGTGGTTTCAAACTCAGTTTCATTGAAGTAAATGGAGCTTAATTGCAAACCACACCTGAACGAGAGACAAGAGAGGGGGAAAAGTGGCCATGTTTTTGTAGCGCTGGATAACCCCTTTAATAAATCACGCATGGAAAGGTTGTAGGGTGGTTTTCGACTGATCTCTCAATCTTACCATCTACTTGCACCCCGGGCTTAGCTGACCACTTATGTGTTCTGAATGGCGGCTTATCTTCCCAAGAACAAAAATATCTTGCATGTTAAAATTAAACATCTCCACCCTTCCAGGAGACCCAGGTACACACTAGATCACACTAGACACACTGACCAAACTTTCTTTTTTTCCACACAATATGGTTGACTGATCAAACCAAAATAGGTGTAAAACAGTGTGGCGTTCCACACTACATGGCAGAAGCAGCTCTGACACCCTATATAGAGTGATTTAGATAACAGGGCATAGCCGCTGCCATTGTATATTGGACCTATATACTCGTCCTGTTTATTTTGTATGGAAAAAGTGGATCTGGTCCCTTTCACACTTTCAGTAATAAATCTTTGCTTTTTCTAAGTGTGACACATACATGCAGCTGTTCATTAAGATTGTCTGTCACTGGTGTATATATATATATATATATATATATATATATATGAGGAGTGTATAGCAGAGGATGAAAAATATATTATTATCGGGGTTATTTGACAAGAGACAGAAAAAGTTGCAAAGAGTTGAATGATCAAGCGAGAAGCTGACAGAGACCGACACCGGAGAGGTCTTATCCCGTATGTACGGCCGGATTCTTGGGGATTAATGAATTCTTCAGTAATTATCACCAGCCAACGTCAGTGTAATATATACACCAGTATACTCCTATACGTAGCCTATGTGTACAGAATATTATGGCCAACAACAATTAATTTTCAGAATTATTGTGTTTCCATCCAGTGTTTTATGCTTTAACCAAATAAAAATTATTCACTGCAGTCTAAAAAATTATAAGCTGCACTGCATCCCAAATTCACCATAGCTGACAATGGAGCGTGCGGCCGGAGCCAGCACTCTCCACTGTGTGACCTGTTGGGCTTGTGCGGCCGCTATTCAATCAATAGCGGCCGCACAATACTGACATGTCAGTTTTTATTGCGGCCGCTAGGGATTCCGGCCGGAGCGTATACTATGGGCGACATGTATCATCCGGCGTACGGATGATTTTCGGCGGAAAGTGCCGATTTGCGTATTTTTTTATTCGCAAATGGCCGATTTGCGAATAAAATATTCGCAAATCGGCACTTTCCACCGAGTACGCCGGGGGGCGGGGAGGGGGTGTGAAGGGGGCGGAAGGGGGAGGGTGCGGACTCAGAGTCCGCGCGATTCACTATCCGTTCCGCCAAAAGATAAGCTGAAAACCTACTCCAGTCCTCAGCTGGCGTAGGTTTTCGGCTGTGCACACCGACGCGCACGGGATTTATGTAGAGGCAGACCGCCTCTACATAAATCCCCGTAGCGCCGGAAATGCGGGGACATTTATAAGTCTGGCGTAAAAAACGCCGGACTTAATAAATGTCCTCCTATGTGTATACACTGCGGCCCGGACTCCATTCATTCAAAGGCAACGTATCTTTTGTATTAATCGCGGCCGTTGTTGCAAATTGCAATAGCCTTATTCTGTTCTGTGCTGTGTCTGGAAGAAAGTGACTATGTTTTTGTAGCGCTGGATAACCCCTTTAACTTAGTATACTCTTTTAAGAAGTAGAGAGAAAATGGAAGGAAATATGACTCCAGTTTCCGACTACACTAGGTTTCTATGTAGTCTGTTACCAGGGAAACACATAGGCCTCCATAGAAGCTGGTTACACCATATAGACATTTTGAATCAAGACAAATTTTTTATTTTAGATCTATTGGAACTGTCAACCGTTGCTTACAATGATGGACCTTCCCTTTAAGGAGATGCTATATCAGGCCATGACCAATGTAATAAATCCTATTCCAAGCTTGGCCTTTGAGAGCCAAATTGGCACTGATGACTGATGACCAGGAGCTCATCTTTCAGAGTTTTGGTGAAAGTCCAAGATCCTTGACTTTCTAATAGATTAGAGAACTTCTCCAAATGATGAACTTCCCAATCTTTGTTACTTTTCATTTCACTGAAATAATGACAATCCTATAAATATCAATTTTGTGCGGAAGATTCTTTTGTACAAACAGTGCACTCTTGTCACTGCTACATTCTCTACAACAAGAAGTCACACCTCAGCTAATTTGAAGGCAGATTTAACTCGGCTTTAGAAGCCCGGGGATAGTTATTTGAATTATGCATGAGTGTCTGGTGCGTAGTTCCATTAGCCTGCTAGATAGTAATGTAAACATGCCCTGAATTTTAAGTATTTCATACAAGTGTCAGGTATAAAAATAGAGTTTGTGTCTGTCGTTGTGCTAAACCACGCCGAAGATTTACACCGTTACATATTTGTGGTTGTTACCGAGGAAAGATCATTAATGGTTTATTTATAGGCTATCTATGTAAATGTCACCAGATTAGCCATGTTTTATATAGGGTTTGGGTCTCAGCCTGACAATATAAGACACCTTCAGAGTAGTCCAATATGTCAGTAGCGTCATTTATTGGTATTTCTTGCGTCAGTATAGTCGTATGACATGGACAACCCCTTTGCCGTGGACAGGTCGCCCTGCCATAAGTCTATGTGATTAGAGGTTATCGACTGGAGGACCTCTTACTGAATACTTTATGATAGAATTTAAAGGGAAGGTTGAGTTTTGCCACCATTTTTTTTTTTTTTGCCATTGCATCTAAAAACAGAATGAAGAAACTTTGCAAATAGTTTAAATTTAAAATTGTCGGTTGTTTTTGTCTGCGTTTCCAGTGCAAGTCTATGGGGGGGGCATCTAGGGTCCTATTACACGGGCTGACTACGGCCCAATTGGCCTGATCTGCTAGGACCTATTAGACAGCCCAATAACTAGGCAGTAAGGGCTGCATGGACCTCGTTAGCAATGTCCATGCAGCCCTTGCCCAAACTCCTGAAACCTTACCTCTCCCCGCTCCCGGTCTTCTCTCCTGTGCTCCCCAGCTTCCTGGTCCTGATGGCAGTAGCGCCTAAGCGGTCTGTCACTGCCGCGGCCAGTAATTGGCCGAGTGGCCTGTCAGGTGCTCAGTCGCTCAGGCGCTGCAGCTGTCTATACTGGGAAGCTGCGGAGAACAGGAGAGAAGACCGGGAGCGGGGAGAGGTAAGGTATCGGGTGCTTGAGCAATCGTCAGCCGTACATCGCTATTACACGTAGCGATGCATGGTTGGCGCCTGACGATTTTAGCTCCAAACCTAAACCGATGATCGTTGTCTCTTTTACACGGAGCGATAATAGGCCGTATCAGGCCAATTTGGGCAATTATAGCTCCACGTAATAGGGCCCTTATCAAGGGCTTTACGCCTCTTTTTAAGTGAATAATTGGATTTTTTGGTCTAATGGTGCGTTTACACAGAGAGATTTTTCTGACAGATCTTTGAAGCCAAAGCCAGGCGTAGACTTTAAACAGAGAACAGATCATAAAGAAAGACTGAGATTTCTCCTCTTTTCAAATCCATTCCTAGCTTTGACTTCCAAAATCTGTCAGATAAATCTCTCAGTGTAAACGTACCATAAGTTCTATTTATGAACCAGTATTCGATGGGTGAGTACTGCCGAATAATAGATGCCGACTTACTCGACTCTCTCTGGCGGCTCCATAGGAATGAATGACGTGCCGTACCCGCAGCTCTATTCATAACAAGGAAGCTGGGGGGTCTGATGCAGAGATCGGCGGGTGTATGGAGGTCAGACCCCTGTTATCTTTTACTTTTCGGAAAAGTTTATTCTTCCCAGACAAAATCAGTACAAAACCAGTACAAAATACAAAAAGCATATAAAATAAACAGTTGATCAATGTTTTATGTTAATTGTTTGGGTAGAAGTAGTTTGTGCAATATCCAGGGTCTCTGCCCTATGTGGTCCACAGATTTCTATGTAACATTCTTCCGGTAAGCTGAACCCGTGGGGTTGATATAAAAAGTACAAATAAAATTGTATTTATCTTTGAAAACAAACAATAAAATAAAGTTTGTGGTTTGTGATAACGGCGAGCACTCCTCATTGTCTCTCCGCTATTTTATTAAATCCTGGAGCATCAAGCAGCGGTATTAATTACAAGGTAAAATACTGCCCGCAATAATTAACCTGACATTTCCCCGAAATTACACGGAAGGCGTCGGAGAAATTCACATCCTTTTTACTGCCGCATCTTAATCATTTAAGGAGACTACTATAACACCTTAATATGCCAGCAAATCAATGTTATTCTCCTTTGTTGTGTTCCATTGTAATGAATACGATCTGTTCTACATTCACATCAATTTATGGAGCGAGCGGAACTGGTTTAAATTAGGAAATGGAACATCGGAGACAATTGTATATTTTCTGTATCAGTCTGGATTCTGGTGACTGGTGTCAGATTTTGGATGCCAAGGATCTCTGTGTACTGTGGAAGGAGTCAGCAGTCATGTGCATGCTGGATATTGTAGTGCCAGAAAGCAAGTTATGCTTTCTTGCCAAAATTGGAATATTAAAAGGGGATTTCCAGGATTAAAAATACAGCTTGTTTCTC
The DNA here is from genome assembly GCF_027789765.1 of Dendropsophus ebraccatus. Taxonomy (NCBI): domain Eukaryota; kingdom Metazoa; phylum Chordata; class Amphibia; order Anura; family Hylidae; genus Dendropsophus; species Dendropsophus ebraccatus. The sequence continues at coordinate 14,645,786 of NC_091468.1, read as the reverse complement.
ACAAAAACAGCTTTAACGCAATGGCTCTATTCACTTTACTGGAAGGGAGTTGCAATACCACATATGACCTGAAGACAGGTGTGACACTGGTTTTAAAAGAAAGCAGCTATATTTTTCCATTCCTGGATAATCCCACCTTCAGGACTACATGGGAACATCTCCAAAACCAAAGGCCATTAGGAAAAAGCTGCAGTATCATAACAAACATCCATTACTTACCCCTCTCCGTGCCCCATAAGCACCAGGTTACAGGCCCTGGGACCACCGGGAAGGCATTTCCCCTGATTTGGGATGTTTTCACCACTCATAGGAAAGTGCCTGCACTGGTGGCCCGTCCCCGTCACTGATTGGCTGAGCGGGCAGTCCATCAACAGGGTTGTAACATTGCTGACAAAGAAGATCCAAGAGCACAGCGGGGGTTTCGGGAGTGGCAAGCCACAGCTAAAGAGGACACAGGAGAGGTAATGATTGTTTATTACCTCCCCACCCCCGGCTGTAAATTTTTTTCACACGGCCGCACCTCTTCTTTAAATAATTAGCTCAATTTTAAAAAAGGACCATTCGATACATGGGTAATACTTAAAGCGAATGTACCTGATGGTACATTGGCTTTAGGTTCTTCACCCTATTCCAGGGCTAGACTTTGAAAAGTCCAGATACACTACACACAAGTTGTATGCTATATGTACATGTGACTTCTTTTATTTCAGTGCAAACCTCAATCCATACAGACATGCAAGAGCAGGCAGGGATTCCAAACACGTCACAGGATACATGACAGCAGTTTCGTGCGCATGTGCACTTCACCATGAAGCACAAATGCATGTCTGTATGGACTTAGGTTTGCACTGAAATAAAAAAGTCACAAGTAAGTACATATAGCATACAACTTGTGTGTTTTGTATCTGGACTTTTCAAAGGCAAGTGATAGGAAACAGTGGGTAGTTATTGACTGAATATGTAGAGTAACGGTGAGTGCCCTCTTTTTTGCTATATTTTACTGTACAATACAGAATTTTTGAGAACAGGTTCGTCTTGCTCCCTTACCCCTGTTATGTGTTAGGGCTAAGTGTATTGCCCTTTCTTTCCCATTAGTATAACACATTACCGCTCTAATATCCTGAGCTTTATTCCAGTTAATTGCAGTTGAGGATTTTGATATATAACCAGACTTATTAGAGGCTAACGCTTTCCCCCAATAGGGAGTCTTTAGTAATAATTTGCTATAAATCATTATGTAAATGCGGTTAATTCTGTTGTCCTTTGATTACTTGGCCCCTCAGATCTCACAGGGATCCCCGGCAGAACATTCTTTAGCATCGTTTTCTTTTTCTTCTTTAGACTTTTTAATTGGCTGCTAACGATCATCGTTAGATAATTAACTCTTATTCAGCTGAATAGCCATTACCTCTCGCTCTAGGCAGGTCTTGCTTACATGGGTATTACCTAATTTCCAACGTGCAGCGTTTCTTATCATCCATGAAGTCATTGATGTTGTCTAAGTGGCTGATTAATTGCAATTATGAGGCGCACTGTATACATTAAAGTAATTGGAATACAGCGCTAACACTTTCTGCTTCATTAATTTCGAGAATCTAAAAAAAAAAAATTTGGTCAAATTTTTGCCGTAAACTCCCGAGTCCGGAGAATTATTATCTCGTCTTTAAATGAAACGTTTGCCAGGTGCGGCATCAATCAGAGCACTTCAGAGCTGAAATTCTGATGGAGAGAACCTCGAGGACTTCACAGGTTTTCTCATTAAGTGCAAACACTGTTACACGTGTGAAAACCGCCTTGTTAGCCCATTTTCTGTATCGTTAGCTATCACAACATATTACATATTTATCGTCACTCATACCCAGGCTTAACTCTTTCAAGTAATTTCATTATTATTATATTTTTTTTGCAGGATAATTTGTTTTTTTAATTGCACCATTTTAAGGTATATATAATGTCCTAAAAAAGTTTTGTTCTTTTTTGGGGTGGAAAAAAACAGCAATTCTGCTTGCACTGTGTTTATAACTCAGTATACATGATGTTCCAGTGATGCATATTTCTTTTATACTTTTTTGTTTTAAAACATTTTAAAATAAAATAGTTGTTTTTTTGGGGGTGGGGGGGGGGGTTATTATACTGTCTTCTGGAAGTCTTTTTTTAATTTTATTTTTCTAGCTATGGAGCTGTTTGGGGGATTGTTCTTTTTTTTTCCAGGATGTGGTGGGGGAACATAATAAAGAAGTGATACTTATCTGTCCCCGTGCCCTAGCTGCACAGTGCCACCAATCATGGACCCTCCAGCTCTCGCAGTTCCTGCAATGTCACGTCCCGCTGAGAAATGTCGGCTCATTGGGGTTGGGGGACACTGCTGCAAGCACCAACTGGCTGAGTGTGCCCTTGCTGCCAGAAGCTGGAAGAAAATGAAGCCCAGCAGTGGACGATGAGTTGGTGATGGTGCACTACAGGCGCACGGAGACGGGTAAGTATCACGTTTTTATTATTTACCCCCTACCACCTGCTGGCCACGGGAATGTTAGATTTCCCCAGTGTTCTGCCATTATTCATAACCATAAGATAGGCTGATCACAGTTATAATACTTCTGTTTTGCATTGTATCCTTTGTCCGACCACTTAGATGCCACGGTCACTTGTAGCTGTAGCACCAAAGCAGTTAAATGCTTGGTATATGAGTTATCTCTGATCCTGGCCACTGTGGCCGAATATCCAATGGTGAAGGCTCACCTCTTGGTGAATTTCTCTAGATCATGGGTGGCAACAATGTTTACAGTGGATTACAAAGGTTTCTTCAACTGTAGTAGAGAGATGTTATTCTTTATGAGATGACTATGTATATTTTTATCCTATACTTTCTGTATACATTCCTTTTCAAGCTCTGTGCTGTGTTGCAACCTTCATTGCTTACTTGCAGGGGAAACAACTCCATCCTGGTCTGGTGATCTGTATGTACCCCAATAAATTGTGGAAACTGTGCGGGCTGCAAAGGATGCAATGTTTTTACGTACAGCGTATATCAGTGACAGTGAACCTTAGGCCCTTCACAAGACTAGCCAGATATCCCTCCTGGGAAGGACCTAGCCAAGGGGTGGCTCCTATAAGGAGACCACCAAAACAACCATATTAAGTGGCCTTTCATTCAATATCCAACTCAATTTAGAAGTCTTAAGATATGACAAGAGAAACATCAAAATCAGGTATCCATCCACAGACATCTGTTTCAAGGTGTTGCCCCTCATCAGTGTGGGGTAGGATTCTGGCTAGGCGGAGCTATGCCTAGTAGACCACCATGGTAAAACGACCAGTGATCTCAGGGAGACCAGCTAAAGAAGACACTGTGAGCTGCCATTAAAAGCGCTCAACACAGTGAAAACCTAGGTGCATTGCAACCACGGATATACAAATATGCAAAAAGAGTCCATGGAGCCTCAATTAAAAATCTTGGAACACAGGACTAGCCATATATCCCTCCAGGGAAGGACTTAGCCAGGGGGTGGGTCCTGTAAGGAGACCACTAAAACAACCATATTAAGTGTCCCTTTCAGTTAATATCGAACTCAATTTACCAGTTTAAGGAGATGACAAGGCGAGTACCAAAGCCAGTTATCCACCCACAGACAGCTGTTTTAGGGGTGTTGTCCCTCATCAGTGTGGAGCAGAATTCTGTCTAGGACCTTGCAGTCTGGGCAGGCAGCAGTTTGGTCATCTTTGTAGATTCTCTTTATCTATGGATGACGCATCAGTCGCAGGTGACCCTACCCTGCGGTCAGCGCCCTGTTTCTGAGATGCAAACTATTGATGAGGCTTCATCACCATGCACATGTCTCCGATCAGCCATGGTGAGAGTAAGGTGATTTCTTTGCAATTATCACCTCATTGATAGTCACAATGTGTCTGAGAGAAATTATAGCAGAAGCAAAGGTGTACTTAACATGTTTATGCGCTGCCTTTTGGCTACGTTCGAGCTGTGGCGCGATCATCTCTGTAACATTATGACATGATGGCACAACTGTAATTGTCGATATTTCAAAACACGTAGCCCTTGGTATCTCAATATGTTCTGAACTGTCTATGCAAAAAGCTAATGACCCGCACTAGTAATTTGTCCTACGGGCTAAAGTGTGACATCGCTATGGAGACTGCTTTGTGGTGCCCATAGGGGTTGTCAGCTCCTTTCTTAATTGCTTCAGCGAATGGGATATAAATACTGTATCTCCTGGGTTAAAGCTCTGCCACATCTACAAGACTTTTAGATGACACAGTAGCAGTAAAACCATACATAATTATATCAGTGAGCGTTGTGCATGGCCGGCAGGACCACGGGTCGTGCCGACACCCCTACAAGAGTGACAAGAGGTCAACAGGGCCCCCACCTACCATATACCATTTAAACAGTAGTGTCCAATACCTCAGTCCTTTATGTCTGTAACAGTGGCGGACATATGACTTGTGCAGCCAGTTCAGCTGCACAAGGGCCAAGGCTAACAGAGGGGCCCACCAGGCTTGGACTCTGAGCCTCAGCCTGGCAGGCCCCTCCACTGCCCTGGACCCCGCCTCATACGTGATATGTATCGTCCATCCACCCATGTTCCAGGCGCCTGATCAGATGTCTTGCCACCCGACAGTGCCGAAATGCCAGCAGCCATGAGCCTGCCCCGAGACGCACGCACCAGTGACGTCACCTGGTGGTTGGCGATCACAGCATAGGGCTGGAGGACCACTAAAGGGGACTGGTGAGATACTGTGTGTGGGGATGGGGGGCAGTCAATATGGGTAGGTGTGTGGGGATGTGGGGCAGCCAGGATGGGAAGAGTGTGAGGATGGGGGACAGCCAGGATGGGTAGGGTGTGTGAGGATGGGGGGGCAGCCAGGATTGGTGGTGTGTGGGCATGGGGGGCTAGCCAGGATGGGTAGTGTGTGGGAATGGGGGGCAGCCAGGGTGGATAGTGTGTGGGGATGGGGGGCAGCCAGGGTGGATAGTGTGTGGGGATGGGGGCAGCCAGGATGGGTAATGAGTGAGGATGGGGGCAGCCGGGGTGGGTAGCGTGTGTGAGGATGGGGGGCAGCCAGAATGGGTAGTGTGTGAGAATGGGAGGGCACCCAGGAATGTGGTGGCATGGTTTGCTTATGGGGGGCCCAGGCAAATTTTCTTACACAGGAGCCCTATGCGGTCTGTGTCCGCCCCGGTTTGTAACAAGATGTTGCTCGCTTACTGGCGTGGTTTAGGCCATATCAAGAACATTTTGTCTTCAGCATAGGGCAACGATATCCTCAAGAATTTTGATATATTCAGACTGATCCATGATCCCTCACATATAAGCAATAGGCCCAACACCCTGGTATGATAAACACCCCCATATTATGATTTTTACAGCACCTGCCTTCACTGTGTACAATGGCGAGCATTCAGTGTTTGGGGGTCGTGTGACTGTTATGCGTGCTACCCCCTATTGGATCCGAGACTTTGTAACGCGTTTAGCAGATAGTGAAGATCTCTATGTTTGTACGCAGTATTGTAAGATTCCTCCTACCTGTGTTAAATCAATAAAAATGTCTGTCTGAAACATTTCATTTTTCTGCAAATTATGAAACCAAAATATCATGGGTTTTATAAATTTTGCATTGCTGTTGTTTATCGGAGATAATGTTGCCCCTCTTACCCGTACCCCACCTACGCTGAGAGTGCCGGTTATGCTCCGTGGGGACGCATAATGGAGCTCATCCCAGTGAGTCACAGCCATTGTATTTACTTAGTGAAACAATCACAGTGTCAATCACAAAGTCTCGTATGTCTTTGGAAATCACTGAACTAGCCACTTCTGGTTCCCGGCAGCACGTTTCTCATCTTATAGGAGGACGGAGTGTAATACATCTGCATAATGGCCACATTTCTGGGAAATTAGAAATATCGGTTCAATATCCATTTATCTGCTATCTATCTATCTATCTATCTATCTATCTATCTATCTATCTATCTATCTATCTATCCATCTACCCATCTCATATATATTTGCCTTAGTAAAAGTAGTTTTTGTGGTGTAGCAGTCGGCAGTAGTGGATTATAATAGGGGCGTTTGGGGCGGCAGCCCGGGGTCCTGAGCTCCTGGGGGGCCCATGACCACCCAAAAAGACTTATACTTTCAATGGTGCACTGTCTCCTGGCTACACTTCTGCCATGATTTGCAAAAAATCTGTTTTTTTATGGCAATTTTGCACAAATCAGGACATCATGACATTATCTATCCTGTACTATGAACGCCAGGCTAGTGCTTCCATAGTTACAGTGGGGTCGGGGGGCCCAGGCTTGGTAAACAGCCCGGGGCCTATGGTAAAGTTAATCCGCGACTGCCAGTCGGTAACGCACTATTGGTAAGATGGCACTGGACACAACAGAAATGTTATAGTGATATTCCATCACGTTGCGACACCCCTGTAACCTCCTAGTTCTCTCATATCTGAACCCTCCTTTGCAGATACCGTTAACCCTCTCCTCATTGTAATAGGCAATTGTATAACTAAGCACAATCATTACTACCTCAGTTCTAAGCTGTAATTAAATCCCATTATTTCCCCCCGTTAGCCTGACGTCACGTCATCGCTGGATAACATCCTGAAGCTTCAGCCCCCAGTGTTGTAGGTGTCACTGCTTTTAGCTAAATCTGCACCAGAGAGCTGTCAGTCCACATCTGTCAGGCTGGAGTACCCAGAGATGACTGTCTCTTAATTGCTGTAGAAGTGACATTATCCATTGACAGCCTGTCCAAGTCTTCTCCTCCGCGTATTGGTCTCCCCAGCAGATTGCCGCACTATGAGTGACAGGCTTCTCGCTAGTTTCTATGGTTATGCAGATATCTCATAATCTCCTATTAGGACGGCATTTATGTACATGTGAGCTCTTCAGAAACATACGTATCTCCACCTATAATAAAGAATTTCAAGTCCTCCATCTTGTTTTCCTGTCAAGTTTATAAAAATCCTGCAAAAACATCTGGTTTTCAAGTTGGTTCGCAATTAATATGGCTGCCAGTATAGTGATGCTTGGCCATTCATGGCCCCGCATCTCATTCCTGGTCCCCATAATGGCTCCCCATCTCATTCCTGGTCCCCATAATGGCTCCCCATCTCATTCCTGGTCCCCATATTGGTTTCTCATCGCATTCCTGATCCCCATAATAGCTCCCAATACCATTCCTGGTCCCTATATTGGCTCCTTATCTCATTCCTGGTTGTCTCCATAATGGCTCCCCATCTCATTCCTGGTCCCCATAATGGCTCCCCATCTCATTCCTGGTCCCTATAATGGCTCCCCATCTCATTCCTGGTCCCCATAATGGCTCCCCATCTCATTCCTGGTCCCCATAATGGCTCCTCATCTCATTCCTGGTCCATATAGGGGCTTCCCATGTCATTACTAGTGCCCATAATGACTTCTCATCTCATTACTGGTGCCTATAATGACCCCCATCTCATTCATGTTCTCCATAATGACTCCTCATCTCATTCCTGGTCCCTATAATGGCTCCCCATCTCATTCCTGGTCCCCATAATGGCTCCCCATCTCATTCCTGGTCCCCATAATGGCTCCCTATTAAACTTCTGGGCCCTATAATGGCTCCCCATCTCATTCCTGGTCCCCATAATGGCTCCCCATCTCATTCCTGGTCCCCATAATGGCTCCTCATCTCATTCCTGGTCCATATAGTGGCTTCCTATCTCATTACTGGTGCCCATAATGGCTTCTCATCTCATTACTGGTGCCTATAATGACCCCCATCTCATTCCTGTTCTCCATAATGACTCCCCATCTCATTCCTGGTCCCCATAATGGCTCCCCATCTCATTCCTGGTCCCCATAATGGCTCCTCATCTCATTCCTGTTCTCTATAATGGCTCCTCATCTCATTCCTGTTCCCCAGAATGGAGCATCATCTTATTCCTGGTCTCCATAATGGCACCTTATCTAATTCCTGGTCCCCATAATGGCTCCCCATCTCATTCCTGGTCCCCATAATGGCTCCTCATCTCATTTGTGGTCCCCATAATGGCTCCTCATCTCATTCCTGGTCCCCATAATGGCTTATCATCTCATTACTAGTGCCCATAATTTCTTTCCTAGTTCCCAGCATGACTTGCTGCCCCTTTCCTACCCCTAGCATAACTTCTCCTCACACTCGTAATCCCTATCATGGTTTCCATTTCATTTCTGACCCCTTCTCATGGCTCCTTCTCATTCCTGGACACCAGAATTGCCCCTCATCCCTCATCATTAGTCCCCAGCATTGCTTCTCTCTCATTCCTGGTCCATAGCTTGGCTCCACCTCATTTCAAGTCCCTAGTATGTCTCACTTCTCATTCCTGGTTCCCTCTCTTTTTAGTTCTCCCAGCATTGCTTTCCTGTCATCCATGGTCCTAGGCATTTCTCCTTCTCTAATTTCTGGCCCCCAGCATGGCAGCAATGATGTGGGTTGCAGCCTCCCCATCTCCTGGCAGCCTCCCTCCTCATCCCTCCCTTCTAATTATCCAGCGTCTATGATAAGTCTCCTCCTTCATGCGTCATTTTGGTGATATAAGACAGTGTGGATCTGAATCTATACATACCAAGTCAAAACTGTGGTCATTTTAGAGAAATTCTTTGGTCAGATAATGGGGTGGTTTGCTTATCGAGGGGCAGCTTTCATAGATTACAATGGTAGGAAAATGAGTCTCCAATAAGTGTTCTAATTGGGAAGAGGGCTTTTCAAAGGGGTGGTCTTCTTGGGATGTTTCAACCTATATACTCTATCCCCAAATCGTAAGGCAGAGGCCACTCACAAAAAACACCAAAGGATTGCCCCTTTAAATGCAAATGAGCATACACATACACTGTAGAAACTCAGGATTGAAAAAAGTATTTTATTTGGGTGAGGAAAATGACCATTAAGCATATTGTTATCTGTCACATGAAATCTGGTTAAGGGGGTGGTTTTCTCTAAGAGGTATAGTGGTTTTATCAGAACTAATGGATCTACTTATTTGCAGCAAACAGCATCCAAAGAATGAGGAGGACACCGCCACTGGATGAGCTACAGCCGCCGCCATACCAAGACGACTCGGGATCTCCCCACCTTTCCTGTACCCCCTCGGAAATTGGGGACAGTAAATGTGAACTGTCCCATTGTAGCAATAGTCCCAGATACTCCTATAATAAGTGCCCCAGTGAGGGGAGTACGGGGCATGAAGTAGAGAGCTTCCAGAACAAAGGCTATGAAGAAGATGTTCCCAGCGATAGCACTGCTGTCCTGAGCCCAGAGGTACGTCATACTGTACTGTATGGGATAGTAGAAGCAACCTACTGCATGCCGTTATACTGGTATGGTACCACTGCATTTTGTTGTTTATTGCATATTGAGAGTGACCATGTGGGACTGAGTTATCATCTTGCTGATCAGCTTTTATTATCACCCAATGAACTTATCTATCACTACTTGAAAGCAAAAGGTGCCCAATGTTCTCAGTAGAGCCCTACTTCACCAGAATATTACTTCTGCAGACAAACTCATCTCGCCAGTGAGAGTCCACTCAGCCAATCAGTGCCCGGGGTGCTGTCCCATCTCAGTCAGGGATTGGCTGATTGGCTGTCACCATGTTGATTAGTTCATCTGCAGAAGTGGCAGCGGGTGTGGTCAGTGTTAGACTCAAAGACGCCGCACAAGGTCATTGGGGAGCTCAGAGAGGTAAGGTATATATGAGTAGATACATATAAAAAGTTTATAAGTGCCGGACGACCCTTTTATGGATTTTTGATGATTTTCTTTCTAATTTTCCATTTCTCTATCTATATTAGAAAATAATACTGAGATTTAGCAGTTTTCATTCCCACCACTAGGTCTAAACCAAAGCTGAGACTTCCTGTTCTGTCTGTGGGGATAAGGAGGAGTGATCTAAACCTCAGACCAGGCCCCCTAGACTAGATCATGGGACCAGTTCACACTGGGATCAGTTCACAGACCGACTCTACTTTTATGCAGGTTCATACCCCTCAAAGTAGTGTTGAGCGGAGAGGCTCTATTAATACTTTTGGCCTCTGCTAAACACTACTAGAAATTACAGCAGTGCATGGAATTGTGGGAGGAATAACTAAATTAAAATTATTAAGATCTGTATACATGGCTGCAATTTATGTATACATACTGTATACATGACACAGCAATCACTGAACTCAAGGAGAACAACAGGCTAGAGATATCTGGCTATCCCGTGTTTTGAGACTCGTAACTGAGGCTCCATGGACTTGTTTTGCATACTGTATACATGGCTGCAATTTATGGGACCTCTAGACTAGATACTTAAAGGGGTTTTCCATTTTCAGCAATCCCCCTTCTTTTTTTGGGGGTGGGGGGGAGAAGTTCCTCCACTAATAAGCTGTCCTGGCAAACCTAGCAATCTGCTGTGGTCTGTGGGAAAAACAAGCAGCAAGCGCTCGATTTCCCTACAGCGCCACCACAGGAGAAATTAAGCATTACACATTACTATTTAAAGTGATACTCCTTTACTCTCACCTAATTTTATCGGTTAAGAGTGCCAACTGGGCGGGGCTTCATGGCAGTTGGGCCCCACCTTCTGGCTGGGGAGAGGGCCTTACTGTCATGAAGCCCCGCCTAGGGGACATGGTCCACCGATGAAATGAAGCAATTTTAGAGCAGAAAGAGGACACAGACATGTGTTATACAGGTATACAGTACAGACCAATAGTTTGGACACACCTCATTCAAAGAGTTTTCTGTATTCTCATGACTATGACAATTGTAGATTCACACTAAAGGCATCAAAACTATGAATTAACACATGTGGAATAATATACTGAACAAAAAAGTGTGAAACAAATTACAATATTTCTTCTAGGTTATTCAAAGTAGCCACCTTTTGCTTTGATTACTGCTTTGCACACTATTGGCATTCTCTTGATGAGCTTCAAGGGGTAGTCACCGGAAATGGTTGTCACTTCACAGGTGTACCCTGTCAGGTGTAATAAGTGGGATTTCTTGCCTTATAAATGGGGTTGGGACCAATAGTTGTGTTGTGCAGAAGTCAGGTGGATACACAGCTGATAGTCCTACTAAATAGACTGTTAGAATTTGAATTATGGCAAGAAAAAAGCAGCTAAGTAAAGAAAAATGAGTGGCCATCATTACTTTAAGAAATAAGGGTCAGTCTGTCCAAAAAATTGGGTAAACTTTGAAAGTGATCTCAAATGAAGTTGCAAAAACCATCAATTGCTACAAAGAAACTGGCTGACATGAGGACCGCCCCAGGAAAGGAAGAGCAAGAGTCACCTCTGCTGCGGAGGAGAAGCTCATCTGAGTTACCAGCCTCATAAATCGCAGGTTACCAGCAGCTCAGATTAGAGACCAGGTCAATGGCACACAGAGTTCCAGCAGCAGAGACATCTCTACAATAACTGGTAAGACTCTGTGCAGCAGCCTTCATGGTAAAATAGCTGCTAGGAAACCACTGCTAAGAACAGGCAACAAGCAGAAGAGACTTGTTTGGGCTAAAGAACACAAGGAATGGACATTAGACCAGTGGAAATCTCTGCTTTGGTCTGATGTCTCCAAATTTGAGATGTTTGGCTCCAACCACCATGTCTTTGTGCGACACAGAAAAGGTGAACGGATGGACTCTACATGCCTGGTTACTACTGTGAAGCATGGAGGAGGAAGTGTGATGGTGTGGGGGTGCTTTGCTGGTAACACTGTTAGGTATTTAGGCAAAATTGAAGGCATACTGGGCCACCATGGCTACCACAGCATCCTGTAGCGGCATGCTATTCCATCCAGTTTGCGTTTAGTTGGACCATCATTTATTTTTCAACAGGACAATAACCCCAAACACACCTCCAGGCTGTGTAAGGGCTATTTGACCAAGAAGGGGAATGATGGGGTGCTACAAGATGGTTTGGGGTGAGCTGGACCGCAGAGTGAAGGCAAAAGGGCCAACAAGTGCTCAGCATCTCTGGCAACTCCTTCAAGACTGTTGGAAGACCATTTCAGGTGACTACCTCATGAAGCTCATCAAGAGAATGCCAAGAGTGTGCAAAGCAGGAATCAGAGCAAAAGGCGGCTACTTTGAAGAACCTAGAATATAAGACATATTTTCAGTAGGGATGGTCCGAACCTGCCAAGGTTCGGGTTCGTACGAACCCGGACTCTAGGCAATGATTCCCGCTGTCTTAAACCTTCGTGGAGAGGGTGGATAAAGCGGGAAGACCGCCTGGAAAACTGGGATACAGCCTATGGCTGTGGCTGTATCCCGGTTTTCCAGGCGGTCCTCCCGCTGTATCCACCCTCTGCACGAAGGTTTAAGACAGCGGGAATCATTGCCGAGAGTCTGGGTTCGTACGAACACAAACCTCGGCAGGTTAGGACCATCCCTAATTTTCAGTTGTTTCACACTTTTTTGTTAAGTATATAATTCCACATGTGTTATTTCAAAGTTTTGCTGCCTTCACTGTGAATCTATAATTTTCATAGTCATATTTTCATATGAAAATACAGAAAACTCTTTGAATGAGAAGGTGTGTCCAAACTTTTGGTCTGTACTGTATATATACTGTATCAAATGTGAAGCATCTAACCTTGTGGATGATGCGGAGAACCGTACATAGAGTAAGGGGTGTGAAGATATCACTTTAAAATTAGTGGATCTCCAGAATGGCAATGGCCTCCTCTATTAGCTATGGATTTCCCATACTCCAAACAGTAGTGCCTTTAATATCTCACACAAGGTGAAGTTGTTGGACGTAACCTTCTCAGACCATCAGCTTGGTCAATAAAGCATTGCTCTAGTACCAAACATTACCACTATTAAACAAAAGGTCCCGGCGGAGATTAGAGAAGTGATTAATAATAAAAATGTCAAACGTGAACTAAACGCATATCGTCATCTCCTTGTCTGGGCTCATCCAGTAGGGAGATCTGAATATGTTTTAATCAAGGCTTTTCTGCGTATTTGTTCCCCGGGCTCCATTGGGTAAATGTCAGCTGGTGTTTCCCGGCACAAATCACGCTCTTCACTCTGTAAATATTGACCAGGTTGGAAGAGAAATTAATCTCCAATGTTATTAAAATAATGATTAAAATGTGAAGTTCATCAGGAAACTTATAGCCAGGAACTCTTACGGTTTACTCTGTCCATAGCTGTTCTGTTATTGTGGACCCAGAGACGCACTTATCCATATTCACCATCAATAAGTATAAAGCAACCGTCTGCCTATAGAGATTAGATTTTTGATGGTTACGAGATACGGCTGTCTTTTTTTCTGGGCGAGTAGTATATCTGCTTGCTGTAGGGCGTACGTGCACACCTATCCATTCAATGGCTGTTAGTGCTACTTTGGTATTTACAACATGGCAGCCATATTTCTTTTCCACGTATTTTTGTTTTTGATAGGTGCAACACAGTTCTTTCCTGTGTGAAATTTTGAAGATCTCTGACTGTCCAGCAGGAAAATCAAATGGCAATCACTGTTATGGTGGCGGTTTTACCAAGGCTCTTTAGCTGTCAGTTTTATGGGGGGCACTGTGGAGTTATTGGGGTATTATGGCCGTCTCTGTTATGTGGTGCTGTGGCTGTTGGTGTTATGGCCGTCTCTATTTTGGGGCTCGGTAGTTGTTAATATCATAGTATTATGGCTGTCTCTGTTATGGGGCTCTGTGGGTGTTGGTGTTATAGGGGTATTATGGCTGTCTCAGTTATGGGGGGCTGTGGCTGTTGGTGTTATAGGGGTATTATGGCTCTCTCTTTTTTGGGGCGCTGTGGCTGGTGTTATAGGGGTATTATGACTGTCTCTGTTATGGGGCGCTGTGGTTGTTAGTGTAATAGGGGTATTATGGCTGTCTCTGATATGGGGCGCTGTGGTTGTTAGTGTAATAGGGGTATTATGGCTGTCTCTGATATGGGGTGCTGTGGTTGTTAGTGTAATAGGGGTATTATGGCTGTCTGTGTTATGGGGTGCTGTGGCTGGTGTTATAGGGGTATTATTACTGTCTCTGTTGTGTGGAGCTGTGGCTGGTGTTATAGTGGTATTATGACTGTCTCTGTTATGTGGAGCTGTGGCTGGTGTTATAGGGGTATTATGGCTGTCTCTATTATGGGGTGCTGTGGCTGTTGGTGTTATAGGGGTATTATGGCTGTCTCTGTTATGTGGAGCTGGGGCTGGTGTTATAGGGGTATTATGACTGTCTCTGTTGTGTGGAGCTGTGGCTGGTGTTATAGCGGTATTATGACTGTCTCTGTTATGGTGCGCTGTGCTTGTTAGTGTTATAGCGGTATTATGGCTGTTTCTGTTATGTGGAGCTGTGGCTGGTGTTATAGGGGTATTATGGCTGTCTCTATTATGGGGCGCTGTGGCTGTTGGTGTTATAGGGGTATTATGACTGTCTCTGTTGTGTGGAGCTGTGGCTGGTGTTATAGCGGTATTATGACTGTCTCTGTTATGGGGTGCTGTGGTTGTTGGTGTTATAGGGGTATTATGGCTGTCTCTGTTATGGTGCGCTGTGGTTGTTAGTGTTATAGCGGTATTATGGCTGTTTCTGTTATGTGGAGCTGTGGCTGGTGTTATAGGGGTATTATGGCTGTCTGTGTTATGGGGTGCTGTGGTTGTTGGTGTTATAGGGGTATTATGACTGTCTCTGTTATGGGGCGCTGTGGCTGTTGGTGTTATAGGGGTATTATGGCTGTCTCTGTTATGGGGTGCTGTGGTTGTTGGTGTTATAGGGGTATTATGACTGTCTCTGTTATGGGGCGCTGTGGCTGTTGGTGTTATAGGGGTATTATGGCTGTCTCTATTATGGGGCGCTGTGGTTATTAGTGTTATTGGGGTATTCTGGCTGTCTCTGTTATGGGGCGATATGTCTGGTGTTATGGGGGCCCCTTTGCTGTCTCTGTTGAAGAGTAACTGTCTCATTCCTTGCTATATTGGTATAATATTAGTTACCATCGATGTTGCTACAGGTACGAGTGACTGTGTCATATATTGGCATAGTGGCTAGTGTCATTAGAAGGTTTGGTGGTACATCATGGTAGTATGGGGCCATCATTCCTAAAGTCTATTCCTTGGGCAGTGGGTGAATTAGGGAGGTTGGGGTTTGTATGAACCCAACCATTGACTTTTGACTCCCACTGTCTTCCTAATCCATGGGGAAGGTGGAGACCGCCCAGGTCCGGCTTGGAAAACAGGGATACAACCTATGCGCTAGGCTGTATCTATGTTTTCCAGATGGGACTCTCCACCTTCCCCACAGACTGGGAAGACAGCGAGATTCAAAAGCTGATGGTTTTGGATTCGTACAAACTCGAACCTCAGCCGCTCGCTCGTCTCTAGTGAACATACATTTAACCCTCTATGGACATCATCTTATCAGTGTCATTGTAATGGTGTCTTTTACCAGCTGGTTACCACAGCTGAGCTCTATGCGTTGTTTTGTTGTATACAGTTCTTTATTATTATGCACATTTACTGCCACATTGGAGGTGAATCATTTACAGTTTCTCCAGGTTTCCACTATGTAACAATTCTCAGATCCTATTCAAGGTGCAAAACCTTCAATTTGCAGGAACGCCGCGATTGTAACCCTACAACATTACGTACTGTAACAGCACCTGGTGCATTCCTTCACACCCAGACATTTATTTAATAATTTTTCCCATTGACTCCATGTACTACGCTTCTGCCGAGTGCCAATCTCCATCTCCTCTGCAAATTCCCAAGTGATGTAAAACGTCCTGAGGCTATAACACTAATTCGGGCTATGCTTAATAGTCAATTCTGACAAGTTCTTAGCTCTGGGAAGAAGCTATAATATATTCTATGAATTTCTAGAAGGTTTATTTTCAGGTCTTGTTATCCGGTCATTGTTATCTCGTTAATTTTCATGTTTATGGTTCTTTCGAGATGTGTTATTTTTTTCTTTTTACCCCAAAAATTGACATTTGCAGACACAAAAATTGTATATTTTTTTTGAAAGATCTGAAAGCAAATGCAATAAATACATGCATACTCTTATTTTTTCCCTAGGATTTGTCAGCCAGAGGATCATCTTCACAGCTTCCTAAGTCTTTTGATCCGGAGCCAGTAGCTAAATACGGCACATTGGATGTAACTTTTGACTATGATTCACAAGAGCAGAAACTTCTTGTCACAGTGACAGCTGTCACCGACCTGCCCACACACAACAGGACTGGGAATAGTAATTCCTGGCAGGTCCATCTTGTTTTGTTACCTATGAAAAAACAGAGAGCCAAAACCGCCATTCAGAAGGGACCTTGCCCCATGTTCACAGAGACCTTCAAGTTTAATCATATAGAATCGGAAATGATTGCAAACTACGCCGTGCGCTTCAGACTTTACCTTGTGCGCCGTATGAAAAAAGAAAGGATTGTCGGAGAGAAGATATTTTACCTGACAAAGTTGAATCTCCAAGGAAAGCTGTCGGTCCCGGTAGTATTAGAGCCTGCGTACAGTCTGTCGGTAAGTAATATAGTGGAAAAAAAAAGAATGAAATAAGCAAAAACTCTTGGTAAGTTTTTACAAAATATAAAATTGGTTGGATTAACAATAATTTAACTTTGACAGGAAGCGATTGTAAAATCCTAAGTGCCCAACTATGTAAGAAGTTATAAAAGAAAAAAATGTTCCAAAAAGTTACAAATATTTATGTATGTATATGTAGACCATATCAGGCAAAACTATTCGGTGTAATGTTCTGATTCCTGCAATACTCAGAAACAGGATCAATTCAGATGGCACAGGTAACTTATGGTCTCCCCTTTTCCCAGGACTACAGGGTGGGTTGAGGTATGAACTGGTCCCAGGACTTTGGGGTCCTAAACTAGCCCAGTGTTTGATTCCCTGAATAGTAGGAGTGCATACAATGGAAAAAAAAGGAGGTAATGTTTGGTAGAGACAATGACTAAAAAGGTGCTAAAACACATTGAGGTCATGTTCACACAATGAAAGTTCAGTATTAATCACAGCCGTTGTTGCCGATTTTTAAGAATGGCCGTGATTAATACTGAACATACATTGTGCTGCACCTAGAGGGAATCCTGGACGGAGTGTATACACATAATATACACTCCAGCCAATAGTACTGGTGCTTGGCAGGTTGGCTTAGTCAGTGCTCCATCATACACAGGAGTCAGAATGTACACGGGGATCAGGTGCGTGGTCAAGGCAGGCGGCACAGGTTTGGTTTAGCAGTCTGCCTGGTCAGTATAGTATAGAACGGTTCAGGCAGAACTTCAGAACTTTAAACCAGGAAACAAGTACAGTTCAGGATACACAGACTAAGAGAGCACGCCAGTAAGAGTAAAAGGAACCAACAAAAATCAGGCACCGGTTCTGGGCAGCCTAAATCAGACAATGCCCAGCATAGATAGGGGAGAAAAATGCCCATAGGCCAATCCTGTTGTTAAGCCTGTCATATTTTCTATATTTAGTGAAGCCAATACAATATGGCGCTGACCTTCTAAACACATAGAGATGTTTACATTCCTTAAAGGGGTTATCCAGCGCTACAAAAACATGGCCACTTTTTCCCCTCTCTTGTCTTTAGGTCAGGTGTGGTTTACAATTAAGCTCCATTTACTTCAATGGAACTGAGTTTGAAATCACACCCAATCTGGAGACAAGAGAAAGTGGCCATGTATTTGTAGAGCTGGATAACCCCTTTAAAGATTACCTTAGTAAACACTAGTGCCATGTAACTAAATCTGTTCGCAACTACAAGAAAATGGCAGTGTTGGAGCAAGGCATGGAGCCAAAGACTAACTGTGCTCCGATCACAGAATGGAGTAGCTCTGGCAGGGGGCACAGAAGCGTGAGATATTGACCCACAGAACCCACCAGGACTACGTAAATAGTAGATTAAAAGGGTCATCTAGAATACAGCAAAGCTAATCAAACTAGTCAAAGCTGGTAACAAAAAGATCAGGCATAACTTACTCGTTGTTTCGTAGATCAATCAAATGCATAGTCAGGCTAGAGTTTATCCAGTAACCTACGTCTGGGAGGATGAGTATGTCACATTGTCGTGTAGTCAGAAACCTAGGTAAGCTGGGGTCAAAATCATTCAAGTCTGTTGGTCAAACAACATAAAATAAAATCACAAGCTGAAACAGGGAATAGGAATAATCTGTTATATGTGACAACAATGCTGATAAAAAGATGGGGAGTGATGGGGAGTGATGGGGGATGAAGACCATCCCTGTCCATTTGCCCTAAACAGACATCATAGATGGGGAGGGGGATGTTGGTTAAGTCAGAACAGAGAGCCGCTCTTTACTAGTTGTATTTAATGGATGGCCATTCTTTTAATACTGTAATTTTACATTTCTCTTGCATTGGTTGCTGCAGGAAAATAACTGGATAGCCGCTGCCATCTCTACTAACCAGTCATGTCCATCTGAACAAGCTCTAGTGTCCTTGCCTTTCTAAGTCTGAGCTCACTGCCAATCACTGGCCATGGCAGCCCTGGTCACGGGACTGGGAAGCCTGCAGAGCACAAGAGCACTGTTTGGGCAAGGGCTGCACAAACATCACTAATGATGTCTGTGCAGCCCCTACTAAATGAATATTGGGCCGGGTAATAGGCTCAGTAAACAAGCACCGATCTAGCAGATTGGCGATCGTTTACAATATCGATCAGGCCTTTATTGGCCCATGTAATAGGACCCTTAATCTCAGGTTATAAAAATTTCCAGTAGAATTTACTGTGCCTGTATGTTTGTGGGGTTATTTATATGGCTTTTATCACTGCTTTATGCCATTGAGCTTAGGGAAAGCAGTCATTTCGTGGCAGCCTTTGTACCTCTCCACGCTTTATTTCACCTCCCTGTCTTTTTTGGCTCGGCCTCGATCTAAGCAGGTCACATAAGCAATTTTAAAGCTCAAGATTTCCAACTGAGAAAATGTGAAAATGTGTCATTCTCCGTCAGTGACATGCCCAGACACTACAGCAGTCAAGGGAACAGATAACTGAATTACCTCTATCAGACCACTGTCAGCCCAGAAATGCATTATAAGTTATCATGTCAATCCCATTGCACTTGTCAACACTTCACTGTTTGAAGCTTCCAAAAGGATAGTGTGAATTCCCAGGCTGTACTGTACATGGAGGCTTAGGAATTGATCATAGCATCTCCGTCGGCTATCTTCCCCCTTTTTTTTTCCTTCTCCGTGGTGGGAATAAAATGAGTACAGCAAACACAAGGTAACCTCATCCCGCAGATGCTGACTTTCCAACCCCATGACAAATAAGTATCCAGAGTTCCGGGAAACAGTCAAAGATTGAATCCTATGCTTCTGACCTGATATGCGACCTCAATCATAGCTCACATGGGCCCAATGGACTTCTGTCTCCGACCATACAGATTAGTGCAGGAAGAGTTATCTACATTGAAGGGGCTGTCAATCTGCTGGAAATATAGATTTATGGATAATTCTGGGTGGCAGGCATAATGGTATGGCTTTCTTACATTGCTGTTGCCACTACAGTTCTATATGAATTCCCAGTGTAAGGAGTTAAAATGTAGTCTGTCTGTAGGGATAGTCTGTCATCAGAACTACAATTTGAAACAATTAAAGAGACTCTGTCAGTAGGTTTCTGCTGTCCTATCTCAGGGTAGCATAAACTAGTGACAGAGAATCTGAACAGAATGATGTATCACTTACATTGTTCTGTGCAGCTGCTGCAGAGATATCCTCCTAAATAATATGGACAATAAGTAGTCCTCTTCATTATGTGCATGTGCTCAGTAGTCCTGGATATTCATGAGATGCAGAAAACTCCGCCCACCAGCTGCTGATTGGCAGTTATCTATCCATGCTGTGTATAGGCAGTCAACTGTCAATCAGCAGCGGGAGGGTGGGGGGAGGGGTATGACAAGAATTCTGCTCCCATCTTCCCACTTGCGTGCTGTGTCAGTGTTGTGTCCAGCCCATTTTCTTTCTCTGTAGGCTTCCTTCCTGAAGTCATAGCCAGAGAGTGTCGAGTAAGTGTCCTTCCGGCTTACTTGGCTCATTACGGCATCTCCATAGGTATGAATAGAACTGAGAGTCACTTGCCATACCCGTGGCTCTATTCCTAACACAGAAGCCAGGGGGGCGATACAGAGATCACCGGGAGGCTCGGAGGTCCCCCCCCCCCCAAATTCCTTACTTTTCTTTTGTCCTGTGGATGGAGGACAAGTTATTTAAAACTTAAAAGAGCCATTCAAAAGTACATCTAGTCCTTCAAAAACAAGCCCCCATATGGCTCTGTTTACAGTAAAAAAAAAATAGACTGGAGCCTGACTGTGAAACTCGCTCTGTTGCCCCTAGCAACCAATCAGATTCCACCTTTAATTTTCCAAAAAGTCTGTGAGGAATGTAAGTTGGAATCTGATTGGTTGCCGGGGGCAACTGAGCCAGTTTCACTTTACTCCATGTTTCATAAATCTCCCCCCGAGTATCTACGAATGTTGTTTCTACTGAAAATTTAAAGGGAGGAGGAGATTACACTACAGACCCGTGGGCAGCAAAAGGTATTTACAGAAGGGATAGCTGCCCAGAACATTATGGGTGGTCAGAGATGAGAAGGAAGCCATAATTTAACTTTAAGGAACAGTTTGGCTCATCTCAACAGAGGGGCTCAGGCCAAGCTTTCTCAAATTCCTTATCCTGCACATAGGACATGCTAAGCCCCTCCCCCACTTCCTGTGCTGGTCTTGATCTACCCATTACTAGAGAAAGATTACAGAAGGCAGTGGAGTGCATATTTCTAAAGAAGTGAGCATCTAGCTGCCAATTTTTTTTTATTTTTTTTTTACAGGCTGTAATTTCTGGTAATAAAGTGATTTTTAAATATATAATAAATCATCAAATAGAGGAAATTATTTAAAGCAACAGTGCCCATTGAAAGGAGTTTCCCGAGAAAATGTTCTATATTGTAATTGCCTCAGGGCGGGGTACAAAAAATGCATACTCACCTGCCCTGATTCCCCCCCACCACCATACCAACAGACCAACAAAGAAGGGCCATCCAGAGAACTGAGTTTCGAAGGGCAGTGAATCTACATAAACCCCACTCAAAATTCAGCATTCTGGAGAAATGTTAAAGGGGTTATCCATCGCTACAAAAACATGGCCACTTTTCCCCCTCTCGTCTCCAGCTCAGGTGCGGTTTGCAATTAAGCTCCATTTACTTCAATGGAACTGAGTTTGAAACCCCACCCAATCTGGAGACAAGAGAGGGGGAAAAGTGGCCATGTTTTTGTAGCACTGGATAACCCCTGACAGTCCCACAGATTTTTTCGCTTTTTGAATGTTATGAAGTATATTAGTAAATGTACGCTACAATAGTTTTCATGCAGCGGAATCCCCAGCATGAATCAATGGTTAATACATCATAAATAAACCATACACATAGTCTAAAAGCATTTATAGAGGGATCAGTGAAAACTCTTAAGTAAAAAAAAAAAAAAAATCTCATTACAGCCCTTCAGTAAATAAATCCCGTGTTTCAGAAGCCACTAAGCTTATTCTTTGTCAATAAAAGAAATCACATTTGCATTTCAAAATTATTTCTGGAGTAAAACCTGTGTGTGACTGATTAGGCGAAAGCAAATAACATCGGCGCTCATCATCCTCCGAAGGCACTACAGCAGTACATTACAGGCTGCCATTGTGTGTGCCGCGCTGTAGAACAGCACTAATGTAATTAAACTACAGTCTGCCATGTAGAGAGAAGATAAGATGATTACCTCTGTATACAGAAAGCTCAAAAAAGAGTCCTTCAACACCATGAGCATAGGTGCCTACTTAAAGGGGTTGTTCACCCCCCCAAAAAATTCTTTCAATTAGACTGGTCCCAGCAAGTGCCAGAGATTTGTAATTTACTTCTATTAAAAAATCTTACGTTTTTCAGTACTTATCAGCTGCTTTATGTCCCGCAGGAAGTTGTATTATTTCCAGTTTGGAGAGCAGGAGAGGTTTCCTATGGGTAGACTGGAGAGAGTACACCACGTCCTATAGAACATACAGAAGCTGATAACTACTTGAAGACTTGAGATTTTTTAATAGAAGTACAATACAAATCCTTTGGCCCTTGCTAGGACCAGTTGATTTGAAAAAAATTTTTTTGGGGTGAGCAACCCCTTTTAAGGGGAATTCTGTAAATGTACCTTTTTTTAAGATGGTGAGGTTTTATTATTTCCCACCATTGCCACTATCACTGAGCAGTCTCCCCTGTTCAGTGCTTTTGAGTTTGGTGTCTGCACATGGCATTGACTGCCGACCCAAAACCCAGAAGCATATGGGGGAGTGAAGCTCTGATACTGGCAGTCGGGAGAAAGCAAGATAGGTGAGTATCAAGCTTGTTTTTTCACCACTATTATTATTATTATAATGGGCAACAGGGCCGTTTTAATACATTGGTGGGCCCGGTGCACAGCCCTCAAGAGTGGGCCCCCCCCCCCTTCGCTTTCGGCACATGGTATAACGTACTGAATTTGCCCCCACACTGTATCAAGATCCCCAATACATACAGTATTTACCTTATAACACTATTTCCACCATACAGTGATTACATATTACAAGAAAACTGCACTGAACTAAACAAAGATATCACCAATGATACCATTACATAATACCGCCACATCATGCCCCTTTCACTACAGACCCTATAACAGAGTGCAGTTACATCCAGTGACTCACCGGGGGCGTCTTCTCCGATCAGAGTCTGTCACCTTTTCTTTTTCTCTCCATCCAGCCTGGGCCACCTTGAAGTCTTCTCCTGGCTGTGAATATTCTCTCCAGAATCTGCCAAATATTTTAGGCTTCAACACATACAGTAGTTAGGTCCCTTGTTCCCCTATATAGTAGTTACACCCCTCTGTACCCCTATATACTTACACCCCTCTGTGCCTCCATAGTTTTAAGGTGTCCCTGTAGTAGATAGACCCTTGTGTGCTCCTCCAGTTACAGTATATACAGCCCTCCTGTGTGCTCCCCCATTAGTATATAGACCCCCGTGTGCTCCCCCAGTAGTATATAGCCGCTCTGTGTGCTCCCCCAGTAGTATATAGCAACCCTGTGCGCTCCCCCAGAAGTATATAGCCCCCCTGTGCTCTCCCTTAATAGTATATAGACCCCCTGTGCTCTCCCCAATAGTATATAGCCCCCTTGCTGTGGTCTCCCCCAATAGTATATAGATCCCCTGTGCTCTCCCCAATAGTATATTGCCCCCTTACTGTGCACTTCCCCAATAGGATATAGCCCCCCTGTGCTCTCCCCCAATAGTATATAGCCCCCCTGTGCTCTCCCCAATAGTATATAGCCCCCTTGCTCTACGCCCCCCCGTGTGCTCTCCCCAGTAGTATAAAGCCCCGTTGCTGTGCGCCCCCTCCCTGTTCTCTCCCCAATAGTATATAGCCCCCTTGCTGTGCACTACCCAATAGTATATAGCCCCCTTACTGTGCGCCCCCGTGTGCTTTCCCCAATAGTATATAGCCCCCTTGCTGTGCGCCCCCCCGTGTGCTTTCCCCAATAGTATATAGCCCCTTTGCTGTGCGCCCCCCGTGTGCTTTCCCCAGTAGTATATAGCCCCCTTGCTGTGCGCCCCCCGTGTGCTCTCCCCAATAGTATATAGCCCCCGTGCGCTCCCCCTCCCATATAACATTAAAAAAAAAAATTATACTCACCTGGGTCCACGCGTTCCTCTTCTCTTCCCTCTTGTGGCCGCACTGCAGCGGTCACAAGAGGCCGCTTTCCCCTTACCCTGGTGCCAGTGCCCAGTGATGTCACTCAGCTCCGACACCAGAGGGAGAGTGCGGCCTCTTGTGACCGCAGGAAGTGCAGCCACAAGAGTGACTGACAGGGAGGGAGCCAACAGGCTGAGAGGCTGGTGGCCGGAGCCCTGTGTGACGGCACTGGTCGCACATCGCAACGGCCGGCATGCTCGGAGGGGCCCTTTAACCAGTGGGCCTGGTGCACGTGCACCATGTGCCCTCTGGTTAAAGCGGCCCTGATGGGCAATAATGAAAACAAAAGTTAATTCCCTGAATACCTCCTTTCTGATGGCATACCCCTGGTCTCTGCCATCACCTATGACTGCAGCTATTCAACCAATCATCCCTGTCCAGAATGATTGACAGCTGGAGGGGGCAGGGGCTGAAGATACAGCCGATATACTGCTTGTGATCTGTAAACTGACAGCACAGATATATGCATATCTCAGAGCCCAATATATAATACGTATCTGTGCTGTCAGTTTCAAGGGTTTCACAAACGATACAGCGATCGTTTGTGCCGCCCATGCACTTAATTTATCCTGTAAGGGCACTGCAAAGGAGCCATTTGCCCCCACGGCCGAAAAATCTTTGGCTCAGATTTATCAAAGGGTGTAAAATATACACTGGTGTAAACTGCCCACAACAACCAATTACAGCTCCTTTTTCACTTCACCAGAGCTAAAACCTGAGCTGTGATTGGTTGCTGTGGGCAGTTTACTCCAGTGTATATTTTACACCCCCACCTTTGTGTCTTAAAGGACCCCTAGAACCGAGCTTTAAAATAGCACTTAAGTTAACATATTTCAGTAGGATGGGAGCATCTGCCTGCAGTTAGGTAGCATGATCATCCTGAAACCTTCTCCTTAAAGGGAAACTGATGTGTTAAATTTACAGTCTGATCTGCAATCATCATATTATAGAGCAGGAGGAGACAAGCAAATCAATAATTTTTTTTGTGGAGAAAAAATTAGTGTGACTTGTAATTTATTGATTAAAATCTCTGCCCCGCCCACTGGACTCTTAAGGCGAGAATGAGCAGAGATTTCAATCAATAAATCAAAAGCTGTTCTGAATTTCTGCTCACTAAACTATATATCAATCCGCTCAGCTCTTCTTCCTATATACAATGATACTGACCGATCAGATTGCAAGTTCAATGTATCAGGTTCCTTTTAAGTCCATTTTTTCTTGTTTTTAAAGGAAGATGTTAGCTATTCTTTTGTCTATTTGGTGGATTATAGACTTTCTGTCTTCTACAACAATGTGTTTAACCCTATTTATTTCTCCTATTCCTCTCATCTCTCATGAATTTTGCATGAACCTTTCACCAGTCCTGCCACCGAGTGTTTATATGCCTATATATTTTATTTATCTGATTATATTTTGTGTTGTATTTAAGTATTCAAGATTCACAGAACATTTTTTTTTGCATTGTTGGGTTCCCGTCCTACATTCGAATCCATTTTTTTTCTATAATTGATTTATGTATGAATAATGCAGTGTCAGATTATGGCGCATACAAAACAGCGGCTTTAGCAATCTGATTTGTATTTTAAGCAGCTGTTTGAAACACATAACAGTCGCCTCCGACT
This sequence comes from Dendropsophus ebraccatus, assembly GCF_027789765.1. Classification (NCBI taxonomy): domain Eukaryota; kingdom Metazoa; phylum Chordata; class Amphibia; order Anura; family Hylidae; genus Dendropsophus; species Dendropsophus ebraccatus. The sequence goes on along the minus strand of NC_091468.1, from coordinate 14,620,374 downwards.
GCAGAATTGCTTGTAATGGTGGCATAATATCTTCTCCGTTAGAGCCGCATGGGTCTTCAAAAAAATAAAATCCAGTTATTTTATTAGAGTCAGTGTTGGGAGGATTTTTAAGATCTATCCACTTTTTATTTCGAATCAAATTGAAGTGCAAATTGTGACGCACATCGGCCTTTGTAGGACCTAAAAACTTATAAATCTGATGCTTTCCCAATGCTATAGGATTTTATGTTTATAGAAACGAAACATGTATGCAACTTAGCTGCCCCCCGAAGAAGGAAAACCATCTCTAAGACCACCATTAGGTAGCTACAATGTTCAACCCATGAAAGTGCCTTGAGACATGACTAGAGAGTATAAGCAAAATATGAATGTCCAAAGAGAAGAGATGTCTATGTGTAGACAGCTTACTTTATTTAAGAGCCAATGTACATACTCTATCTCCCAAGTCTAGAAAAAAAAAATTGTGCACAAAAAGATCACTAGGATGTGGTTTATCGCAAGAGGTACCCCCACAAACATTCCATTCCCGTCTTGGTCAGAAGTCTCTAGTAAGTGTCCAGGATTGATCTCCACCTTTCGCCAAAGCTTAGGGAGAACCACGATCTTCTGGTAATTAAGGAGCACAGATCTGATGGCGTCTGAGCTCAGAGACCCGGGGTAACAGAGAGGTCAGGAACCTTATGGCCACACATACCTCCCCTAGACCTCCAGGAAGGACATCCCAGAAGAGCACCGCACCGAAAAATCCTAGTAACAAACACACATGTAAAGTGAACATACAATTAGCAGAAATAATTAATATTTGATGTGTGCATGCAGAATTGCCTGGACATTGGACAGGATCTATAAAAATTCCCTTTAATAGTCAGCAACCAGAGGACCAGGCAACTAGAGATGAGTGGTAAGAAGCCTTAAAGGAGAAGTTCGGCATTTTTATAAATTTGGCAGGGGGGGATTTGATTACAAGTACGAACTTACCTCTTCCCATGTCCCTGGTGAGTGGCTGAACTGGCCTCGGGACCCCCACCGGGCTGACACGTCACGACCTGGAAGATGGACTGGCAATTCATACAGTCAGTGACTGGGATGGGACGCCGCTCCAATCACTGGTTGGCTGAGCGGCCAGTCCATCAGCCATGACAGGCCTTTTCCCCCGAGTTGTGACATCATCACAACTTGAGGGAAAATGCCTTTCAGCAGGGTTCCCGAGGCTGGTCCCGCAGCTAACTGCAGGCACGGGGAGAGGTACGTTTATACCTTGAAGCCAAAAGCCCAAGAAGCAAAATGCCTCCCTGCATCAAGCCAGCTTTGTACTGATGAGGGGCAATAACCTTGAAATACTCTATAAATGGGTAAACTTTCCTTATGGAAAGATGCCAGGCCTGGTTTACATTCCCAATCATGTCCTAGGGCTTCTTATCAGAGTTTATAAATGGGTAAACTTTCCCACTGGAGAGATGCCAGGCTTGGCTTACATTCCCACTCATGTCCTATGGCTTCTTAGAGTCAGACACTGACTAATAGGTGGCATCTGAGACCTGCTTTATATATCCTCCTTCTCCAAATTTCTGGTGGAACTTAAACTGTCTATAAGTCACTCTGTGTCTTTGTGATGCTAAGAGTAATATATCCATTAGGTCCTGCAATATAAGAATTCTTTTGACGATAGAAGTTTTTATAGTTTATTTTTATCAGTTAACAAAATGCAAAGTGACTGAACAGAAGAGACATCTAAATGAGATCAGTATATGAGGTGACCCCGCTTCGGCATCAGTTGCACGCAGTGTATGAAGGAACTCGGCAGGGAGGTTGTTCCAAACATTCCGGAGAACTAAGCATAGATCTTCTGTGGATGTCACCGACCCTTCCGTCTTTTCATGTAATATAAGACTGGATAATGATGAGATCAGGGGGCCATATCATGACTTCTAGGACTCCCTTTTCCTAATTATGCTGAAGATAGTTCTTAATGACATTGGCTGGATGGTTGGGTGGTTGTCCTGCTGCAGAATGAAGGTAGCTCTTGTTTGTGATCGTTTATCATTAATTATTAAAAATCGCTTCATCTAATAGGACCCTAACACTATCAGCTGCATAAACAGCCAACAATGGTGGATTTAAAGGGCCACACACCGATCATTCGTGCAGTCTGGCTGCACAGTTGGCCGATCACCAAGATCGATGCTCATTATCTGCAACTTGTTGGCCCTTGCAGACCAGTCGGTTCTTTATGGTGGAATATGAGTCCTCCAGGTATTCGTGTTGCCATTCTTTACTATGGGTCCTAAACACGGTCCTCCACAAATTCTTTAACAAGATACTTAAAGGGGTATTCCGCTCAAACATAACTTTTCATATGTGTAAATGGATAAACTCCACAAACTCTTCAGCTTTTGAATAAAACTTCATAAATTTTATTTCATCCTTTTAAAATTCCCCAACGCGTTTCAGACCGCAAAGGTCCTTAAAGGGGTTGGCCACTTTATAGTAAAATTGCTCAGTGTACAGTATTAGTAAGTGTACTCACTGTATATACTGACAGCAGCTTCCTGTGTACCTCAGAGCTAATATCAGACTCCCCTCCTCCATGCTGTGCTGCCCTGCTCTGTGGTGTTTTGGTCCAAAAGATTGCTTACATGGAGAAGCATGTGACCAGGCCCCGCCCCCCAGTGTCCACCACTGAGCCTGTACATGTCTATAGAGGACACAGGGGGCGAGGCATGGTCACATGCTCCTCCATGTCGGCCATTTTGTGGACTGAAACAAAACAGAGCAGGGCCGCCCAGCCTGGTGAAGGGGAGTCTGATTTTATCTCTATGAGGTACACAGGGAGCTGCTGTCAGTATATACAGTGAGCACACTTACTAATAGTTTGTACTGACCTATTTTACTATAAAGTGGCCAACCCCTTTAATCATGGCTCTTAACAATCATATAACTTTTCATATGTTGCTGCCCATGCTGAGACTAACAATTCCTTCCATACTTGTTATTATCTATTCACTCTCCTTCCCCCAGTTCTGAGCTGCTGCTTTCTGCTGAAGACACAAAAATCTGTGTGTGAGCTTTTCTCTCCATCTCCCCCTCCTCCCCCCTCCCCTCTGAGACAGCTGATGTAAACAAGTCCCTAACTGCAACTTTGTAATGTTGGGAGGGATAATGACAGTGAGATCATTAGAAACTTGACCTTAGATTAACCCTCCCGACATTACAAAGAAGCTACAAAGTTTTTTGTTTCTTCAGACAGCAGCAGCTGAGAACTGGGGGAAGGAGACTGAACAGATAATAACAAGTATGGAAGGAATTGTTAGTCTCACAGCAACATATGAAAAGTTATGTGAGCAGAGTACCCCTTTAAATTAGTATGTAAATCTATTAAAAGTGACGGTATTCTCTCTCTCTCTCTCTCTCTCTCTTTCTATATATATATATATATATATATATATATATATATATATATATATGACGTAGTTCAATAATTATGACCAACAAAGCTTTTCATTCCTGGCGGATCTCTTCCCATGTTTTCCCAGCATTATGCAGAACAACAACTTATAGAGTATATTCCTTAGTAAGTACTCCAGACTTGGAGGTGAGAAGCTCTGTGACAGTCACGCTGCTCTCTAATCTGAGTGTAGGCAGCGGGATTTTAGTAGCCACATCAAATAAAAGCCACGCTCTGAATAATTTATGGAAAATGTTAAGGCAAGATAAGCCGTGCACCCTGTGGACAGGTTTTTCTCGTAAGCTCTGCATGTCACCGAGCTTACAATACATTGCTTTGTTTTGGGGCTAAGGAACACCAACCAGATATCAGTCATAAGATACAAAATGATCAAGTCGCGGAGGTAGACGGGTTCAGCAAGTGGGAATTAGCGAGGCATTGTGAGTACCCATAGGCGTCCCTCTTACTCTATTAATCATTACCCAATATGAACCTGGAGTTTTCTCCAAAGAGGTTTTTACCGCAGGACGAGAAAAGTTGATGGTAAGAAAATAAGCGTCTCCGATGCCGCTAATGATTGTTTGTTTCCAAGGAAGACAACTGCAGGAATTGTGATCTGGGCTGTCCAGGGTTATCATGTGTATGGAGTCATTATACACCGGCTCTGACTGACGCTGCCTTTGTTCCACCTGTCTCATGTAATGTCAGGTGATAGACAAGCGTTGTTGTTTGGAATTTCTATTTTGCGACTTATGAGTAAACATTATCCATATCGAATTGTTATAGAATGTATTCCAGCCTATGTTACAGCGGAATATATCAGGATTTATAGGCAGATTTAAAGGGACACTAACTACATACAAATCTGTCGGTATTTACTTGTAGTTTTTTTCACGTTGATTCAATAACCTTTCCGCTCTGATCCATTCCTTTTATTATTATTATTTGGTGCAATATGGCGTCCCCCCCAACCTCTTCTGTGTCGCCTACTTATGTACGCATAATGCAGCGACGTATCCTTTCCCCGGGCCGCAGACCTTGTGCTCGCATAAGGCGGATCTAGAGTTGAAAAAAAAAAAATTGACAAAACAGATCGGGCAGCGAAAGTTGAATGCACCCCAAAGGGGAACTATCAGTAGGTTAGGCAAATCTTACCTGCCGATAGCCCCCTATAGCACAGGAGACACCGAGGATGAAGCTATGTCTCTTACCTTCATCCTCGGCAGCATCCTGCGCAGTTAGATGTTTGCTCCATTGTCCTGTAAGACCCTTAGAAGTACTGCCCACCCCCATACTGGCGATCCATTATCCATATGAGGGCAGGCAGTGCTTCTAACAGTCTTACTGGACTATGGAACAAACATCTAACTGCACCGGACGCTGCCGAGGATGAAGGTAAGAGACATAGCTTCATCCTCGGTGTCTCCTGTGCTATAGGGGGCTATCGGCAGGTCAGAGTTGCCTAATCTACTGATAGTTCCCCTTCAAATGGACCTAATTTATTATACCATGGGGGAGATTTATCAAACATGGTGTAAAGTGAAACTGGCTCAGTTGCCCCTAGCAACCAATCAGATTCCACCATTCATTTTCCAAAGAGTCTGTGAGGAATGAAAGGTGGAATCTGATTGGTTGCTAGGGGCAACTGAGCCAGTTTCACTTTACACCATGTTTGATAAATCTCCCGCCATATGTTAATTCCTGTCACTGGCCTGGTGCACAACATATCCAGGATCCATTGAGGCCTCTCTAGTGTATCCTCTCTATGGTGCTATTCTCCGACTGCAGGGCATTGGAAGGCTCAGTGGATTTGTGGTTGGCTAAAGGATAGACATTAGAGGGTCGTTGTTGATGGTGTATATTGGGGATAGGGTATAAAGGACTGTAACTAAAATGATGTAAGAGCCTTGGTGGACAATAGTATTCACTACTTGTACTAGTTTTTTTGTACATATATTTTTATTTTATAGAGAAATGGACAAATCAAATAAGAAAGAATAGAAAAATCCTCTACAGAAATTCACATAACAGTGCATATTAGGCACGCCGCAAAGTCTGTTCCGAAATCGTCTGCTCTTAGAGGGCAAACATTGCCCCTTAGTCCATCAGGAAGAGGTAGTAAGGCTAGGTTCACACTGCGTTTTTGCAATCCAGATGAAAAAAAACGGATACATTTGTGTGCATCCGTTTTTCCATTGACTTCCATTGTAAATAAAAAAACGGATCAAAACGGATCCGTTTTTTTTTAATGGACACAAAAGTAGTGTCAGCTACGTTTTTTATTCCGACAAAAAAAAAAACGGATTCATTTTGATCCGTTTTTTTTTTACAATGAAAGTCAATGGAAAAACGGATCAAAACGGATGCACACAAATGCATCAGTTTTTTTCATCCGTTTTTTGTAAAAAACGGATTGCAAAAACGCAGTGTGAACCCAGCCTAAGCAGTATGGTGCCAATACTATATAAGAGTCATGAGCGGGTAGCAAGCCCCTACCCGTATAGCAATTTGGATGAGGAATATGAACTGGTAATCCAGCAATATAACAGAAAACTACATTATGTACAAGGAGTATCCATGAGTTAGTAAGTGTGCATACCTATAACAGAGGAAGAGGAGGAATGAAATCAGGTGCAATACTTCCCAGCAGTGGGAATATTTAAGGTGACACCGCTGTGTTAATGCTATGGGATGGTCTTTATGGGCACTATATGGGACATAATCTGCAGGGTGAGAACACAGGGCTATGACCACACATATGTGACCTGGGACCTATAGATTAAAAATGATCTTGGTCTTAGGCTGGGCTCACACTGCATTTTTGCAGTCCATTTAATGCATACGTTTTATGGAAAAAACAGATGCAACTCTGTGCAATCCATTTAGATCCGTTTTTTCCATTGACTTCTATTATAAAAAAAAAGGTTCAAGGTTTTGCTTTTTTTTAGCATATACAAAAACGTGGTTGACCACCTTTTGTGTACGTTAAAATAAAATGGATCTGTTAAATGGACTGCAAAAATACAGTGTGAACTCAGCCTTATAGATGGCTGCTGGATATCAAAATAATCTGTAGATATTGGTGCACCAGTCATACCATGTGCCAGTATTACCGCCCTATCTTGAATATTGGCATCCAGTTCTTTGATAGTCCTGGCACAGAGTCCTCGCTTCTCTTCCCCCTCTCCATCCCCGGTTCATGTCACGCAGCATTAATGTTTGTTCTGCACAAGGAGCGGCAATCTGATTTATTTGTCTTTGCAGGGCTGTGATTCCCAGATGAGTATGTCAGAAGTGTCATGCACAGAGAGCACATCCTCCTGTCAATCTCTGGTCCACGGAGCGGCTCCTGAAATCCTCATCGGCCTGCTTTATAATGCCACCACTGGCAGACTCTCCGCAGAAGTGATAAAAGGAAGCCACTTCAAAAACCTGTCAGCCAACAGACCCCCCAGTGAGTGCAATGCCGCTCTGTTTCCTCCTTCTTAATGAGTTTTCCTGCTATGGGGATCACGCTCAGCCACTGTACACTTTATATCTTCATCAAATAAAGTCGCCAGCTTCCCTTCACTAATATTTCCCTCCTTCTTCTATTAATGTTCAGTCGTTATTATTAGTGTAGCTATATATATATATATATATATATATATATATATATATATATATATATACAGTGGTGCCTTTGATTACGAGCATAATTGGTTCCAGGACCGTGCTTGTAATCCAAATCCACTCTTAAACCAAAGCACATTTTCCCATAAGAAATCATTGAAATGCAGATAATTGGTTCCACACCCCAAAAATAATGATTTATTATTCTGAATAACATGTAGAACAGATGAAACAAACATTTAGAAACAGCAGAATACGTGATATTATAAGTTACTGTATAGTATAGCAATCAGCATGTGATGTATAATGTATAGTAACTGCATAACCCTGATAACACAGCAGCAGTTTGTAGATACAGGGTGGAACTGCAGATCCCCATAATGCAGTAGTGTAGTACAACAGGCTAGAATAGAGAAGCAGGAAAGCTGTCAGAGGTCACATGACAGCAATGGGGAAGGGGTGTTTGTTCAGCATGGGAATATGTGGGCACAGTATAGCAGCACTCTCTGTCAGAGTACAGCGCTGTAGACCCCGCTATACAGACCATACCCCTCCCTAACTCACGCTCCCACCCAGTACAGGGAGCTCTTAAACCAAAGCGATGCTCTTAAACCAAGTCACAATTTTGGAAAACTGTGAGCTCTTAAACCAAAATGCTCTTAAACCAAGTTACTCTTAAACCAAGGTACCACTGTATATATATATATATATATATATATATATATATATATATATAATGCATTTACTTTTTAATTTTCATGATGAAGATATAGAAAAAAAACTTAATTTTTTATCTTCTCTGGCCCGGGCTTATTACCCCATCTTGTATACTATATACTTTATCTGTGATCCTGAACTTCTATGTTGTCTCATAAGTATCTAGAAATATGTGAAATCTCCTTGCATGTGCCTGACCCTAGAATCAAAAGCGTTTGCATTTTCCAAAAATAAAGTAACTTTACCAAGTTACTAAAAAAAAATAAAAAATTTGGGTAACAGGAAACATGGATTACAAACTTACCAAGTTAAGTAATGATGCAGAAGACTAGGCAGTAGGGATGGTCCGAACCTGCTTCGGTTCGGGTTCGTATGAACCCGAGCGCTCGGCATCAGATTCCCGCTGTCTGCACGCTCCGTGGAGCGGGCGGATACAGCGGGAGAACCGCCTGGAGAACTGGGATACAGCCTATGGTTATGGCTGTATCCCAGTTTTCCAGGCGGTCCTCCAACTATATTCACCCTCTCCACGGAGCGGGCAGACAGCGGGAATCATTTCCGAGAGTTCGGGTTCGTACGACAGGTTCGGACCATCCCTACTAGGCAGACTTGTTATTCCGGACCCTGGGAGAAGAGCTGACAGTGGCCAGGCTTTCCTGTGTTAGGCTGGGTTCACACTTTTGGTACTTTGGTCGGGGTTTGTAGCCAAAACTTGGAACGAGAAAGAGGAAAAATAAAGTGGAAAATACTCCCTGCAAGTCAGTGTTTGACTCCGTTGAGAAGCCTTAAGACATGACTGGTGATTGAATAAGAAAAGCCAGACACATCACTTGTGGGAGCAATGCTATACTCTCATTTATCTAAACTATTTACATGCGTCAGTCCTGAGACTTGCTGCAATTGCTAGTTATAATCTGGTGAAGTATGCGGTAGTGCACTTCACTCCCTGACCAGCTGCAAGATCTAACTCATTCGCTCCCTTATAGTCTCACCCTTGTAAGGGCCGTATTAGATGGCCCAATCACTATAGTTAGGGATGGTCCGAACCGAGTTCGGTTCGGGTTCGTACGAACCCGAACCCTCGGTAATGATTCCCGCTGTCTGCCTGCTCCGTGGAGCAGGCGGATCCAGCGGGAGGACCGCCTGGAGAACTGGGATACAGCCATAGCCATAGGCTGTATCCCAGTTTTCCAGGTGTTCCTCCCGCTGTATCCGCCCGCTCCGCGGAGCGGGCAGACAGCGGGAATCTGCTGCTGAGCGTTCAGGTTTATACGAACCCGGACCTCGGCAGGTTCGGACCATCCCTAACTATAGTAAATGAGCGCCATTCTGCTAGATTGGTTCCTGTTTACTGAGCCTATTACAAGGCTCGATTATTTTACCTGTAAAACTCCTTTAAAGGGGTGGTTCACAAAAAAAATTCTTTCAAATCAACTGGTGCCAGAAAGTGCCAGAGATTTGTCATCTACTTCTGTTAAAAAAATCTCCAGTCTTCCAGTACTTATCAGCTGCTGTAAGTCCTGCAGGAAGTGATGTATTCTCTCCTGTCGTACACAGTGCTCTCTGCTTCCACCTCTGTCCATGTAAGGAACTGTCCAGAGCAGGAGCAAATCCCCATAGAAAACCTCTCTCCAGCTCTGGACAGTTCCTGACATGGACAGAGGTGGCAGCTGAGAGCACTGTGTCAGGACATACAGCAGTTGATAAGTACTGGAAGACTGGAGATTTTTTAATAGAAGTAATTTACAAATCTCTGACACTTTATGGCACCAGTTAATTAAAAAAAAAAAAAAAATAATAATTTTTTTTTGTGAACTACCCTGTCAAACCCTGACTTACAGGGAAAGCTACCTCCAAAAGGACTTTGTTCATATGCTTCTTTATTTATGGCGCTCTCTCCAAGAAAAAATATTACTACTTTGGTCACAAAATGAGGACCAAATACATAACAAAATACTAGCCATGACCCCAGCCCTATAGCCCCAGCCGAAGCCTGCTAGGTATAACTAAGCAGATGCCTGTGCACTCACATACGCCATGGCTTTGTTGCAGCATTATACCAATTTTTTTCCAAAAACTGCTGCAAAAATTTGTCAAATTTGACTACAAAAAAATAACCAAAAAATAAATAAAGAAACAGAATAAAAACATTAAAACTCCATCTGTTTGATAGCCACATACGTCGGACCACATAAGCTAAATGCTAAATTAAGTTTATTTCAGGCTAAAATAAATGGCATGGCTGTAGAGCTTAGGTTGTGGATCTGTTGTACATGTAGCCCAGGGAGCACACGCCATGTCTTGCACTCACGCTTGCTCTCCGTCTTCATGCTGGGCTTTTAATGTGCGGCACGGTGTATGATCATAGTGTCGGGAGGGTTTGATGTCACTTATAGGGCAGCTTTCCTCCACGTCCGTATTTCTCAAATGACTTCAAAGTGTTCTCCAAGCTGTGATCATACACTGTGCCGCACCTATTAGAAGTGCAGCATTAGCACAGTGCAAGAACCCCCTAGAGACATGTCGTGTACCCCCTAGGGAACAGGTAAGTCAGGCTGACAATCTATGCCTCAGACTATGCGACAGACATTAGGCTGATTAATAGCCAATCCTTTTCATTATTCACCTTTTGTAGCAAAAATAAATAAATGAAATAAAACTGAAAATGCAATTTGCAAATGAAAAAAAAAAACAACAACATATACATATGTGTCACCAAACCAAAGGGGCACTCCAGCGGAAATCTTTTTCTTTCCGATCAGGTGGTTTCAAAATGTTATATAGATTTGTAATTTACTTCTATTTAAAAATCTTCCAGTACTTATCACCTGCTGTATGCCCTGCAGGAAATGTTGTTTTCTTTTTAGTCTGACACAGTGCTCTCTGCTGACACCTCTGCGCGGGACAGGGACTGTCCAGAGCAGGAGAGGTTTTATATAGAAATTTGCTGCTGCTCTGGACACTTCCTGACACAGACAGCGGTGGCAGCAGAGAGCACTGTGACAGACTGGGAAGAAAACAACATGTCCTGCAGGACATACAGCAGCTGATCGGTATAGGAAGATTTGAGATTTTTAAATAGGAGTAAATTACAAATCTATATAACTTTCTGAAACCAGTACATTTAAAAGAAAAATATTTTCGCTGGAGTACCCCTTTAAGATATTGGTGGGACTGGTTCATCATCTAATGTACAATGTGGTCTCCCAACTCTCCCCCAATAGCAAATGTTGGGGGAAAGAAGGATTGGGCATGTTGGATTTCATCTGCCCGATCCTTTTTTCTAGGGGAGATAAGAGGAGTCACATATTGACAGCAACTCCTCTCCTCTCTCGCCATTAGAACACGGGGAGCAGATATGGGTATGGGAGGATCGGGAGACATAGGAGCATTTGGCCATTAGCCATCTTATGTGTACTGGTAGCTTAAATAGGTATTCCTTTTTCATAAAGATGGCTTCCCAGCCGCCTCTGACCTGTTTGTGCCCGTAAAGCTATTAAAGTGTGAGAGTCATACCGTGACTATGTGCACAGCTCCCACTATAGTAACATAGGTAATAACGTTGAAAGAAGACAAGAGCTCATCAGGTTCAACCTAGGGAAACCCTACTGTGTTAATCCAGGGGAAGGCAAAAACCCCTATAGGGCAGATGACAATTGCCCCATCACAGTGAGAAAATTCCTTCCCGACTCCAATGGCATGGTCACTTGGAGTTAAAGTGTCACTGTCGTGCTTTTTCTTTTTTTGCAGATACAGGTGATTTTAAGAAACTTTGTAATTGGGTTTATTAGGCAAATATGCCATTATCTGCATTCATAAAGACTTTCCCCAGGTCCCCCCCCCCTCCCTCCTCTCTCTCATTCACTGCTCCTTATCAGGAAATCTCGACTCTTTTACATCAGTCGGACCCTGTGTAACCTATGGAGAGGGGAGGGGGGAAGAAGGAGATTAGTCGGCAGCAGAGAACAGAGAACAAAGGATTACACAGTGGGACCTGTGTGAAAGCCGGTATACAGAGGTCAGAGAGATCAGTGCTGACTTCAGAGGAGATAGCCCGGTGATGTAGCTGTAAATTAACTCTTTGTTGTCCTGTTTTGGTGCCTCATCTCCCTCCACCCCTCCCCTCTCCATAGAAAACAATGAAGACAGGGGAGAGCTTCAAACTGCTTTTTCATGATAAAAATGAATTTTTTGCTAATAAACCCAATTACAAAGTTTCTTAAAATCACCTGTACTATTGATTTCTGCGACAGTGACACTTTAAACAAACTGCACAACTCTCGCACTATAGCTATTTTTGGTTTCCCAACTACCAAACAAGCCAGAGGGAGCCAGGAAGTCATCTTTATGAAATTGGAGCACCCCTTTAAAGGTATTTTCCAGCATTTAAAAAAAATATATATGTTGCTGAAAAAAAGAAAAAAAAGCTTTCCTACCCCCCGTCCCCCTCTGGTCCTCAGCAGCTCCCACTTACCTTTTTCTGGTCCCCTGATTTCCTTTCTTGCTATTTCTAAGGGCTAAGCTCAGTGCAGGCCCTGTCCGCTCAGACAATCACTGGACTAGACAGGACACTACTGCAGCCAGTGATTGGCTGAGCAGCCAGGTCCTTAACCATGTTCTTATCACGGGGGGACCCGAAGAAGGCAAACAAGAGTTGTGGGGGACCAGTGAGATACCAGGGGTAGGGAAGTATAGCTATTTCTTCTGTTTTTAGTCACAAATAAACTTTTAAATTGACCATCTTTCATGTGTTCTCATAGTAATGTTCCTACCCTGGCACCTGTCACTTTTCTTCTAATGTCTATGACCCTCTGTCTTTGTTCGTGTATACCCAATGTGAGATAGTAGAAACCTTGTGTATGTAATGGAAGATGTGATGAACACTTGACACCAGTTATACTTCCATAGCTAATGCTAATTCACGATCATTGATTATTTCCCTATAATGTTCTTCTACTTCTATTCTGTTCCACTTCAAGTTACAAAAATGTCTTCCTGTAGACTCTTTCAGAGCCGAGACAGTCATGTCATGGAAATGCATGACCTCTGGTGCTGAAATGGTTGCGCTTTAACCTTTAACCCTCTCTCACCCAACTATTGTCATTATTTCTTTTTCTGCTCTCCACCCTCTGTTGTCAGATGGACTGTTCTGTTGTCTAAAACACTTGATAGGTGGACAGGTTTATATAATTCGAGGTGAGTTCCGTAGAGGCTAGCTTTGGATGTTGTCTTTCTCATGCAGAGGAGAACTTGCAGTAAAGCTGTCCACCATATTGTCTTGTCTCCTTCCTTTTATCTGTGGTTCACCAGATGGGATTGTGTATGGAACTGATCTCTGCCGATGGATGACAGTTTGCAGAATGGACGGAGGAGAGTAATCTGATGTAACACTGCTTTGTAACGCTGGCCATAAGCCGGTACTTGGTGCTGGATCCATAGATCGATCCAGGCCAGACTTAACCGTCATTGATCCAGCGATTCACTCTACCAGATTAAGAGTCAAGAAGGATCTTTTTTATAAAATAAAAATTGGCTTCAACCTCATGGGGTTGTTTTGACTTCCTCTGGATCAACGCTGCAGAATAGGCTGAACTGCATGGGTACATATCTTTTTTAGGCCTAGTATCAAAGCAAGCTATGGCAGGACCACCTAAAGCATTTATTCATCTGACGGCTATCTTACATATGAACGTTCAGCTCAGCCTAGTGTTCATTAGAGATGATTGAACAGCGCTAATGTTCAGGTTCGTACGAACTCGAACCATCGGTATTTGACTCCTGCAGTCTTCCCGTTCCGTGGGGAAGGTGGAGAATACAGGAATACAGCCCGGGCCACAGGTTGTATTCCTGTTTTCCAGGCGGTACTCGGACTGTCTCCACCTTCCCCACGGAACGGGAAGACTGCGGGAGTCAAATACCGAAGTTTCGAGTTTGTACGAACCTGAACATCAGCGTTGTTCGATCATCTCTAGTGTTCATGTGTTCTAAATGTAGAGAGGTGGAGGGTAAGATAGTACTGGATTCGTCTGGCAGCATCTTATCTGTCTAAAACAAAAAGATCAGGCAATTGAAAGTCAGAATGACTGATCATTTTCTTCCCCAATGTCATCTGTTAGTAGAGGTGGGTGAAAGTTTTAATCGGTTATTGGTTTCTTGCCTTAGTTGGTATGGTGTGTTGGCCGGTACTTGACTGAAAACCCCCATACACATTAGAACCTTGCCAAAATCGGTAGGTTCTGCTAACTTTTTTTTAATGTTTTTGGAAGCCTATGGTCAGGCACCAGCCAACAAGCTACAACTCTTTCTCCTTGGACCAGTTATACCCATATGAACTAAGGAAATAAGCTACTGACTGGTTGAGGTCTTCAGAGCTGACCTGCCCAATGTTTTGTTCTTGCTTAGAAAACTGATGGCATTAGATAGTAGAGACATTCGGAGCTCACGTTGGCCACTATTATTGTAGATGTTTGAAGAATGGCCCCATCTAAGTGCTGCCGATAAACCATCTTTTCTATTTACCCTCGATCACTAACCATTTTGGATGTGATATCAATTGTAACTCCGTCTCATGTTCCCAACACTTAATAATATACGTCATTTTCTGCAAACGGCTAATAATTCCCGAAACCCATATTGTGTAGTGACATTGTGCATAATGCTGCTTTGAAGAGGAGCCAACACAACGGAGTTCCGGCCCCTCCACTTACCTTTAATGGCTTTTGTACTGTTTGCCACCAAAATGACTGGATTTTTTTTCATATATTTCAATTGCCGCATATCAAATTATTACGTTGAAATTTTCTCCGTCTGTCGAATGAATTTTCGTACATTATCCGCACTAAGATTGGAGACAAATGTAACAAAATTGCAGTCTGGATGCATTCAAGTGATGCTTGGCTCCCGATCTGATGCTTTTTAACTCAATCAGAGCCGGAAAGGGTCGGCAGTACGGAGCAGTGTGCTAGGCGGAAGACTCCTCCTGTCTTGAAAGGGTTAAAGCCCAGATCTGTGGTGCTAAACCGCATCCATGCAGAGTGTTCCTAGTCAGTTCCCATATTTGGCATCACATTCTCAGCTCTTCTGATGTCACCATTGCACTTCTGCTCCTTAACCACCACCCCCCACCTTCCCCCTTCCCTCCATCAATCGTTCTCATTCCCTCTGTTGATGTCTTTTTATTCTCCAAAAACTCAGTGGTATGCTTCAAGTGTTGTGGCTAGACGAAGCTTGCTTAGTGTTAGCAATGCTATATTATTTGGCTTAGTGCAATGATTTAAGAACGCAAGAGGATTATGCGGTATACCATATATGCAAATGCAATACTCAAAGCTTATTACAAGTCGAGACTAGTTTTTGATTTTTATTTTACATTAAATATTTAACGCTTTTTTCCTATTGAATTTTTTTTTTAAATCTTTTCTATAGAGCTGAATAAATTGCATTTGATTCAGGTGACTGGTATACTCCATATCCTGCTCCTACACTAATGCATTGACTGATGATGTGCCCGAGCGCCGGCGTGCCTGCTGCGATTCCTAACCGTCCTATTCGTTTTTGTAGATACCTATGTAAAGTTAACTCTGCTGAACTCCATGGGTCAGGAAATGTCGAAATGTAAGACATCCATCCGACGAGGTCAGCCGAACCCCTTGTACAAGGAAACCTTCATTTTCCAAGTGGCCCTCTTTCAGCTCTCTGATGTGACTCTCATATTGTCCGTCTATAACAAGCGCAGCATGAAGCGCAAGGAGATGATAGGTTGGATATCCTTAGGTCTGAACAGCTCGGGCGATGAAGAGCTTAATCATTGGACTGAAATGAAAGAGTCAAAAGGACAGCAAGTATGTAGATGGCATACGCTGCTGGAATCGTAATTGCCATCGGTAGGTCTCTCGTGACTCAAGAGAGCTCATCTGCTCTTTGAAAGGACAGGATGTAATTTAGCCACCTGCATAAGATTGCTCCTTGCAGGTAATGGCTTTGACATGCTGTGGAAAGCTCAGTACACACCAGAGATGAGGTTTCATGCCGCAGTGTGTATTCCTGTGCATCTGAGCGGAGATGGGCACAGGACGTGAGCAACATGAAGCTGGATTTCTAGATATTATTCCAAACACTTCTTAGGTGCTTTTCTTATTTTGTCTTGATTAAACTGTTTTGTACAATGTTCTCACCAATTAACCTGACACTTTTTGGCTCTGTCGTAGAGGAGAGTAGGGTAAGACCCTTGTTTCATTAACAAAAGTCTTATTTCTGCAGTCAGATTTGTTATTTGACTACATCTTCCATGGTGCTTGGGGTACATGGAGTACCTTGGAATGTGTAGTCTAGTAGTAGCTATCCCTGGTGTTCAATAAGTAACTTTGCTGTCCAGCAGGTTTGGGCAGCCAAGTAAAATTGACATGTTCTCCTTTAAATTTGTATCCCTTCAGTTGATTATTTGGACTCCCTCCCATGTTGACCATGGGTTACATTAAATTATCATTGAAAGAACTCTTTGGAAGTGCATATGTTAATAGCTGGAGCCATAGGTCGAAAGATGGAGATGGTCTTAAGTTACCACCACATGGAACAGTATAAAATAAACAAACACATCACTGATGCCTATTAATGTTGGTGAGGTGTTTGTCCATGGTGGGACAGCTTACGTGTATCCAGTCGGGTGTTGTGCTACATATGGCCCACCCTGGCCTGGACCATTGAGCTGTAAATATAAGATTATGTAAGACTAAATGTAATTATTTAGCATTGGGGCCATCTAAACAATGATTAAGGCTCTGCACACATATGGAGCCACCTCAGATGCAACAAGCTTGATCTATTGCATCCAGTGTCCCGTCCGGTACCCTATAGGCTTAAAAGTGGCAGAGCATTCGACCTTTGGCCCTCCTTGCATGCTCGCACCGGATCAAAAAGCTCTCTGTGCAGCTTTTTCCGATCCAGCTCAACCATGTTGGCAATCAGCTATGGATTACATGTGGATTACATAAACTTAACCTAAGGGTCCTATTACAAGGCCCAATCATTTTAGTAAATGAGCGCCAATCTGGTAGAATGGAGCTCATTTACTGGACCTGTTAGACGGCCCAATAATTGGGCAGCAAGGGCTGCATGGACATCGCTAACAATGCTCTTGCCCGAACACCTGATACCTTACCTCTCCCGCTCCCGGTCTTCTCTCCTGTGCTCCGCAGCTTTCCGGTCTCGGTGGCAGCAGCTGTTGCCGGGACTTCGAAGCTGCGGAGCACGGGAGAGAAGACCAGGAGCGGGGAGAGGTAAGGTATCATGTGTTTGGGCAATCGTCAGCTGTTGGCTGCTCATCACTATTACACGTAGCGATGAGAGGTCCGTGCCTGTCAATTTTAGGTCCAAACCTAAACCTACGATCAGCTGATGATCATTTCATTGGCTGATCGCTGTCTCTATTACCGATTCGATTATTGCTCCGCGTAATAGGGCCCTAAGGGATTACCGATCTCCTGTCTACAGCTGGGCTCAGTCGAAGACTTTTCACAGTAGATCCCGTAACAGTGGCAAGTTGGATATGGAGAAGAGATTACGTTATGTCTAGAAATACAATATGCCCTTCTTCTCATCAGATATAATTGATACGGATATCAGCCGTACGATATCTTATGTTAAAATATGAAGCACAAATAAATATATATTATATGTCTACATAGATCCATAGAAGATATTTTCGGACATTCATTGAAAAGTAAACTAAGAACCTGAAAGATATTATTGAGGCAGCTAATGTGTACATCGGGCTTGTCCAGTTTGGATGACCCATTCTCTTATTAAGCAGGTAAGGAAACTAGTCATGGGTGGTCCTTTGTCTGGTAATGCCCCTGCTGAGCTGTTTTTAGCAGAAGGAGCTCTACAGAAGGTATCAATTACATGATGGTTATTGATAAAATCCATAAACATCCATACAAGGTGGTTTACAATAAACTCCCATTGCCGAGAGCTGTACCGGATGTGGCTCTTTGTTCTAGTAAACTGAGCAGGAGGCCATCTTAACATGCTATGGTTGGCCATGGAAGAAGAGTGGTCCAGAGGCAGATCACCTTTAATGTCCCATCCATAACACTCAGACCATATGCTGGAGTTTAAGTGGATACTCTTGGAACAATAATCAAATAACAGGAAAAAAAAATCACCAGCACTGATGGCTTTAATGTCTTCATGTTCAAGTCGGAAGTTGGACTCCCCTTGCATGTCCATGACCCAGTGTACTATACTGTATGTTGTCTGTAAAGCTGAGATTGTATGTTTGATGAAACTGGTGAAAAGTATAAAATTAGGGCTCTTACTTGGATTTTACTGTGAATCGTTCTGAGGCGGCGGCCATTTTGTATGTTGCCCCCCATGATGGATCCTCTCGAAATTTGTTTATTACAGTCTTATTGTCATTTTTGTACCATGCCCAGACATAAAGGTGTGCACATTATATTTGTTACTTGAGCTGAATGTCCAGTATATTGTGGAGGTCTGGGGAAAGTTTTTGTCAAATATATATAATGTATAATGTTGATATATGTGGGGAAAAAAAAGTTTTCAAAATGTGATGAAAAAATTATGAAATAGAATTCTGGAGATTGCTTAGAAAGGCGATAACAGATATATGTTATAAATATTTTAGGACCCACTGTAATATTAAGGCATAGTGAATGTTGTATCTGAGTTAGGAGGCCTGAGAGGGCAGTACAGAAATACTTGTCGGTGTCCTAACTAGAGATGAGGGCAACTTTAATTACTGGTGGCTGAAGAAGTTGGATAGAACTCTTGGGAGTCCTGGAAAACATGGATCCATCCATAAGCCATAGGCTGTATCCAAGTTTCCCTAACTCCCTACTGCATCCAACTTCTTCAGCAACCGGTATTCAAATGCCGAAAGATCAGACTCGAGCGTTCTCCAGTTGCCCTCATCTCTAGTCCTAACCGAATAACCAAAAGAGCCTAACCAAATAGAGTCCACCTTCCCCTGCCATCGCACTTTCCAATAAGAAGCAACCACCCAGCCCATTGAATTTGAATCTTAGTTGTCTATACAGACAGCCTGAGTTTTATAAATTTAGTCTTTGTCCATGTAAAGGAAGGAAAAGATGTGGATATGTAAAAATATATGGACATAAAGGGGTTATCCATATGGCCATCAATATTAGATGAGTAGGGGTGTAACTGATTACACCCCCACCGGTCAGTTGATTGAAGACATCCTGTTGTTTCGGAAAGCATTGCATCTTCTTCATTGTTTTCCAGATGCAGCGCCATGCTTTTAGTAGTGGCTGAACCTGGTATTACAGTTTAGTCCTATTCAATTGAATGAGACTAAGCTGTAGGGAGCTGTAAAGTACAGAGCAATGTGGTCCCTCCAATCATCTGATTAATGCAGTTGGGGTCCCACCAATTGAATATTGATGGCCAATCCCAAGGATAAGACCCTTAAATGCACAGAATTTTTGGCCCCTTAATCTCAGCACATGTACAGTGATATTGCTCTATTCATGTAAATCGAAGGCCTTTTCAGCAGCTGTGATCGATCACTGCATACTTTATCGAATGTATCCATGTTGACCTTGTGATTCCAAGCAATGTAAAACCAAACAGCACAATTGCCTTGTTTCTCATTGGATGTAAAATGTTTCTGTTCCAAATTTGCCATTTGTAACTAGGTTCACATATTGATTGAACATTGAGTTGCAGCATTAAGGGGGAGGATGGCTTCTCTACTGCTACCAATGATTGTGGCAGGAACTGCAGGGCTACTCAAGCATTGGTCTTGACACATATCGCTAATGCTGCGGCATGCACATACTGTGCCTGCCACAATGATTTTTCTAATGCATATTAATATTAGAACAGACATTACACTTGGGGAAGCAGCCTGTGTCAGTAGCGCTGCAGGCATAGCACAGTGTAGTAGAGTCAAAAGGAATAAATGTCAATTATTGCTCACTCTACACTGTACTGTAGCACTAGTGGCACAGACAGTTCCCCCCAGTGTAATGTCTATTCTAATGGTAACATGTATTATATAGACATTGGGGGAGGCTGCAGCACTAGTGACATAGACAGCTCCCCCCTGTGTAATGTCTATTCTAATGGTAACATGTAATATATAGACATTGGGGGGGGGGGCTTAGTATCTGCAGGAAGCAGCACTGGCTTAATGTGACAGTTTCAGGATGAGGGTTTGAGCAGCCATGCAGTTCCTGACACAGCCCTATTACAAAGTTATATAACTTTATTGAAGAAATGTAAAAAAAACGAAAACAAAAAATGATGAACAACCTATTTAGTTTTATTTTTTTTTTTTATTACGAAATTGTATTAGGATTGGGAATGCATGCACTTGGCCAATCTCAGCAAGTACTGTATGCGAGGCCGGAGTAATAGCTGTCCTGGCCACCTTTAGAATGAAGAGACAGCAGCACTCGCCGAGCTCTGCGGCTTCCTTTCATTCCTTGTATAGTGATGATACACTGGGCTGTGTTTCCATTCCCTGCACAGCGGGTGGCTGGCAGCGCCGCTGCACAGGAGGGAGGCAGTCAGAATTCTGAGGGAACAGCGGCTGACTCTAAGTGATAGCATTTGTCATCAAAAGATCCTCAATGAAATTAATCGAGACCTTACTGAAAACATTTCTCTGTGTTCTGAAAAAAATGGTGGAACAAAGAGAATTTACAAGATTATAATTAAAATGATAGAAACCCCTGAGAAAAGCAGATGAGGCTGAGAACATTTATCCTGTTTCGTCTCCGTGTCTTTCAGTGCCTTTAATAACTTGTGAATGTGGGTGAAAGTACTTTGGGCCTTGTTTATAAGAACAAGTGCAGGCAGGAAGGGGAGGAGTTTACTGTAGCAACCAATCAGAACTCTGCTTTCATCCTCTAACCTGCAATGGGAGATTGTTGCTATAAGCAACAGGTCCCCTGTGTACTCTAGTGCATATAAGTGAGGCCATAATCCCTTTAAGGTCTAGGAGGTCCCATGGCATGAATGTAGGGATAATGTTAGCATGGCATTGGCTTCCTAGGTGATCGGACATGTTCTATCATTGAGTAAGCTCATTTTAGAAAGATATCCCTTATCCACAGGGCAGGGGGCAACTAGTGGATGGGTGAACAACTGAAGAGAGGACAGTCTCCAAATGAATGAAGCAGCAGCATATAAGCATGGCCAGAATATCTGTCATCCTCTATGGGGCCAAGCTCAGCTCTTGGCAATGCTCGGAAGCCCCTATAGAGAACAAATGGAGATATGTTTACTTAGAATTTTCCTACGTTTTCTGAAAAAGTGGGGGTCCCAGCAGTCAGACCCCCTCCGATATGCTGGGAATCCTCTATACCGTGCCCTATTTATATAGGGACGATATTTTTTTGTGTTCTCTGGATCATTGGATAGGAGATACTTTTCTGAAATGAGAATTTAAAGGGGAACTATCAGCAGGTTAGACGAATCTAACCTGCTGATATATCCCTATTGAACAGGAGACGCCGAGGATGAGGATATGTCTCTTACCTTCATCCTTGGCACCATTCCCATGCACTTGGTCATGGTCATTTACCATAGAGGTTGAGTGAGACTGTTTCGAGCACTGGGTCACTGTTAGGAGCACTGCCCGACCCTATAGAGCCAATCTGCCCCCAGTCGGCCCACCCCCTTCTAATCATAATGGTTCGGGTCATCCGGGGGAAGGGCGGATTGTCGCCATAGGGGCGGGGCAGTGCTTCTAACGATCTTACCAGACTGAGGAGTAAAAGACTAAGTGCACTCAAATGGCGCAGAGGATGAAGGTAAGAGACATTCCTGCGCAATAGGGACATATAACTCCCCTTTAAGCTGACTTTTTGCCTTTTTTTTTTACTATTAATTGACAAGATTTGTGTCATGTGGAATGACTTCTATGTGTTGCACTGATACTATACAAAGTGATTGTTCCCTCTTCTTCCCTTGCTACATTCCCGCTGCTCATTGTGGGTTAACGTGCCGCGGCTTATAAAGAATCGCATTACAACGACAGGAATCCTTCATGTCAAAACATTACAACTCGAGATAATTAGAGACATTAAAATCATGTAAAAACCTGGAATGTAATATCCAAATTGTGTTACGGTTTACTAAGGTGTCACCGCCACCAAGTTGATACCTCATGTAAAAAACATGCAATAAACCTATAGGATAATAGGAACAATGTGAGAGGAGGGATGTGCTACTGCACAAACATGGATTTCATGGTGCGAAGAGCATTTACAAAGCAAAGTTGCTAAATTGAAAGGCGCATTCCCATCTGATCCCGAGAACCAAGGGACTAAAACAATGCAGGGAATGGCAGCTGAAGTGTTGTGGATCCCTGCACAGTGGGTGGTCGGGAGCCAGGCTGTGCAGGTATAACCTGTGTAGGGGCTGCTGCACCAAGCCAGTGCTAGAACCCCACAACCTTCTGGGTAGTCAGACTCCCACAGGAAGTGATGTCACATACTGTTTCAGGCTAACCATGAGCTGAGATCCCCAACTTTCAACACTTTTTTAATTTAATTTTTTTTAAATTTAAGATTTCTTTGTGCTTCTTTGTTCCTATAACTGCATGTATGGAAAGTTGTAAAAAAAAAAAAAAGTACCAATTTTCCATGCTATTGATATTCATCATTGATGTTAATGGGGAAAAAATAGCAAAAAACATTAAGGCCTACCTGTCATTTTATGTTTTTGAGTATAAGCAGCATGGAGGACATAATAGAGCAGTACCGAGTAGTCTTCGCTATGAAGAAAAATATTATACTCACAATAAACAGTTGTGCAGTATTTTTGCTTCTCTCTTTACTCACTCCTCCCATCTACCTCCTCGCCCATCTAGTCTCCATAAACTTGTATAGCCAGCATGTAATCTGATCCCTAAGTGAACTACTAATTCATCATGTTGAGACAAGACAGAACCAAACAATTTTTTTCCGTGTCAGCCAAAGTTTGGGAGGTGGCTAGGACAGAGAGAAAAGAGGCTTGGTAAGAGGATAATGAGGCACTTTTTTATGGTAAGATATATTACAAGGTTTTTCACATTCTTGCTCATTATAGATTTACGCAAAAGTTGCTATTTAAACACTGACTAGGGTTGGACTGAGAATAATCTGGGCCCAACAGCAGTATAGGCTATATACTCTCAAAACCCTTTAAACTGTATGTATGCATGTATCAAAAGAGCTGGGGAGGAGGTGGCTGAACATAACAACATGCACCTACATCTCCGCCTCCAGCGCTGAGGTCCACTGTCCCCCGCTCCAGTCCCAGCTGCTTCCTGGTTTGAGTGTGGACCCGGGTCGTGACGTGTCAGCCCTGCTCAGCCAGTCAGTAGTTAGGTCCCGCCTCGGCCGCTGACTGATTGAGCGGGGCTGACACAACCCAGGTTATGTTCACCCACCTCCTCCCCGCCTCTTTGTAAAAAAAATAGGTCAGAGCCCGGACTTCTCCTTTAACTCTATGACAAGGGCCAAGGGATTATACAAAGCTCTGCAGTATTTTAAAGGGCTATGGACATCCCTAATGTTCAAACTCCATGGGAAAAATGCAAAAGGAACCTACCCTAACATTGACTCTAATGTGAAAAAAAAACAAACTCTGCAGGACACTGAACATCAGGGACCGGGTGCAGTAACTCAGCATACGTGGGGTTAAAAACTCTAAGTGTCTTACAGCATATGTTTACAATTTTTACAAACTTACAAACTACACTACAATTTTTTACAAACCCCGCTGCTTAAGATTGTCTGGCAATTTATGTCTTTTTAGCAATCTCAAGAGCTGCACTTAAGGAAAGAACTGTTAGGAAGTTATAGGCGGCTGGGAATAATGGTTCTAAGTACAAGGATGCGACACTTAGACTCGTCACATATGTAACACTTCATGCCTTCCGAGAGACAGACGCTCCCGTAGAGTAATGCATAGTTTCACCCTTGAACGTTATTTTTCTTTTTTTTTATCTCAATACAATAGACATAGAATATTGCGAATGTCCTGAGATACTTTGCTTTACTTACTTTATAGAGCAGGGGCAGGGAACCTTGGCTCCCAGGCTGTTGCAAAACTACAACTCCCATCATGCCTGGACAGCCAAAGCTTTGTTATAAACAGTCTTTTTTGCGGTCGTTATATGGTCGCCATTCGTTTGGTTAAGAAAGAAAAGTGGATGTTTTTTTCCCCCCAAGAAACTGAAAGATTTCTTATTACACAAAGAGATTAGTGATTTATCAGCCAAAGACCAACTATCATTTTTTGATTTGCTAAAGGATCACGATCGGCGACAATCTAACGATCTCGTGTTCGACGTGCGTTCGCTTAACCCTTTTACACCTAACGATGATCGCTAGAGGTCGATCCTTTTGGAAGGATAATTGCTTCGTGTAATAGGTAAAGTGTATGATGGCCTGGAACCAGCTTACCCCTCTTCATAGATAGAGATGATCGAACAGCGGAAAATCTTAGGTTCTATAGAACTCGAACCTTGTTGAACCTTACGCATTTGATCCCTATTACCTAGGCTGAATCCTGGAATTCCAGGCGGTGCCCAGGCTGTCTCCTCCTTCCCCACGGAACGGGAAGGCACCGGGAATCAAATGCGGAAGGTTCTATAGAACCCAAGATTTTCCGCCGTTCGATCATCTCTACTCATAGAGAACACAAGAACATTCGGCTGTGCCAAAAACACTACGTAAAACTATGGCCGTAGTTCTCGCCGCAGAACTACGGCCGTAGTTTTGCAGTGTGTAACATAGCCTAATTTGTAATGGGATCCCGGCTGGAGCGTACACACATCGTATGCGCTCCGGCTGGGATCCTATGCGGCGCCGGAAAAAACTGACATGTCAGTTTTCTGCGGCCGGAATTCAGTGAATTCCGGCCGCAGAAAGCCCTGTCAGTTCACACAGTGAAGTAAGCGGCTCCGGCCGCTTCCTTCACTGTGTGCTATGGGAGGCTCTGATGCGCCCGCATCAGAGCTCTGCGGCTGGACAGATCATCCGGCCGGTACTTAAGTACGGACCGGGTCACGGAACGGCCGGTCTGATACGCAGTTTGAACTTAGCCTAAAAGTGTATGGCAGCCTTAAAGGCAGTCTGCTGGTCCCCCCCATTTATCAAATAGGTTGTCAACAGCCTGAGATTTCTTGTACTACTTCTTAAACCCAAGAACAACGAAAGATAAGAGGGTCCATAATAGAAAGTAGGTGATGGTCACACCACCACTTCTCCCCCTCGTTTTGACCTCTGCACAGCTGCACAGAGCATGCTCACAACAGTCTCCCATTGAAATTATTGAATTATTTAACATTAGCTAATTCACTTGTTTGGTTTATTGGGGGTGTTCCCTGACTCCTCAGTGCACCGCCGCGCTGGCTCGTTCAGCGCCTCCTACTTATGTATATTAATATAAGTATTGATGTCTCCCCCCTTGGCCCAGATCTCGCACATGTGGAGTAACACTAGCCTGCCATTATACTGGCACAGTTACTGAGTGAGATCTGGCCCGAGGAGGGAGACGTAACTACTTTTGCATATATGAATATGCCCCAGGTCAGGGGACAAGCTAATTTACATAATACCTTTGGATAAAAATACCCCCAAACCTCCTCGGAGGACCAGTGCTGGAATCAGCATCTTTTTCCCTACAGTTACGTACTTACCAACCTGCTGTTAAAAACCTCCCTTTTAAGTTTGAAAGTTTTTAATTTTTAATTTTTTTTAATTTTCCTAATCTAATGTATTTTTGGTATGAGTACAAATAATTTAGAGTGCCTAATTTGTTTGCTGCATTCACATACATTGAGTTAGTAAGAACAGGAGACTCGAGTCCACCACTGTAGTAATATTTTATGGCATTGATACATTGTTTTTGGTCAGTACCGGCAAAATGGGTAACTTTTTTTTTTAATAAGATCACATAGAGCGGCATATGGGTTTTTATTTATAAAGATAGCAGTTAAAGGGATAATCATATTTCATGTTGTTAGCCCTAATCCATAGGATAGGGATAACAAGCTGATTGATGGAGGTTCAACCAACCAACCCAAGAGTGAAGACACAAGCATCCCTGCAAGAATGGAGATGATCGAACCTGAGATTTTCCGATGTTCGATCATCTTTACTCACTCGGCCTGCACGGCCACCATGATCCATGCTCCATTCCCTCCATATGGGAAATAGAAAATTGGAAATGTTCATAGTGGCGCCATAGAAAATGAATGTGTGGCGAGTACTCCATCCATAGCGGGGACAAGTGCATCCCTGTTCTCAAGATAGTAGGTAGAGGTCCAGGTGATTGGACCCCCAATCATCAGCTTCTTACCCCCTATCTCAAGGATGGGAAACCTTCGGCCCTCCAGCCTTTGCAAAACTACAATTCCTATCATGCCTGGACAGCCAGCAGCTGTCCAGGCATGATGGAAATTGTAGTTTTGCAACAGTTGGAGGGCCAAAGGTTTCCCATCCTTGCCCTATCTTATGAATATGGGACAAAAAGCTAAGATGGAGATGGAAGACTTCTCCCTCAACTCCCAACCTCATGTCATGGAAAAGTTTCCAAAATCCCTCTAACACTATGAAAAATTCTACTAACTATACTACTGATACAGTCCATGCCCCTCCCTTTTTTAGGGGCACTTATTTCTATAGATGATCATTCTATACACAAGCTTGTCTTACTACACTTCTCTATTATACATTCCAAAAATAAAACCTTGTACACTGCCAACGCTTCCGAGAGAGGAACGATGGATGTAACTGGGTGGGCGGGGGAGGGGAAGAAGTCTTCACGAACATCAGTGGGGTTCACTTTTTACAAACGAGCGAGCTACAAAGTCTAAATATTTAACAAGTGAGCGTATGAGAAGCGGAAATAAGTGCGAGGAACGCGTGCAAATCTTACCGTGTCGGAGTGAATGTACGTTTTATAGTTTTCTAACACCAGAGTTTTCGCTCTTCTTCTCTCTGTGTAAAGCGAGAAAAGTTTTCTATTGTATTATTTCTATCGAACGACTGTTTAATGTTGAACTTCCTTTGGCGACGTATGCTGCAACCGCGCCTCTCTCCTATTTATGTTGATTGTATACTGCACATGGAAAATGCTACACCTTGGCTTTCTGAATATCATTACTCAAGCTGTAATATTTGATACAAAGATATTTGGACATGACTGCTTTAATAAACTCAATTTTTAGTTATTAACCAAGACAATGGTGGACTGTTTATTTGTTATCAACATTAATACATAGTTGACAAAACTAGAGATGAGCGGACTTTTCGGATTTCTGGCTCGTGAGAACGGGAACGATCAGCGTCGGATTCCCGCTGTCTGCTCGCTCCGTGCAGCGGGTGGATACCTCCTAAGGGACACCTAGAAAACTTGGATACAGCCAATGCCAATGGCTGTATAACAGCTTTCCAGGCATTCCTTAGGAGGTATCCACCCGCTGCACGGAGCGAGCAGACAGCGGGAATCCGACGCCGATCGTTCTGGTTCTCACGAACCAGAAATCCAAAAAGTGCGCTCATCTCTACACAAAACATCATCCTCTGATGTCACAGGAGCTTTAAGAAAGTGTCACTGTCGTCTGGGAACACTTTGGACTTGTCATAGAGACATGTCAAAAGTTTTGATTGCAAAAGTATGCTGGTTGACCTCAGGGAGATCAACCAAAACACTGCAGAGACACCATCACGTGTCTCGACGTCAGTGTATTCTAGAACATTGCCCCCTGGGAAGTCAAATATGCAAAAGAACACTGCAGAGACGCCATCACGTGTCTTGACGTGAGTGAGCTAGCCAGACCTTCCTCCACGAAGGAACAACCATGCCAAGGAATGTCTCCACTCAAGGAAACCACCCAAGCAAGGTATCCTTCCACAGACAGCTGTTTCGGGTATTTGCCCCTCATCAGTGTGGAGTAGGTTTCTGGCTAGTGGGAGCACATGCCTAGTAAGTGCATGCAAAAGGATTCTGGTTGACCTCAGGGAGATCAGCCAGAACACAGCAGAGACACTGAGGTCAACCAGCATCCTTTTGCATGCACTTACTAGGCATGTGCTCCCACTAGCCAGAAACCTACTCCACACTGATGAGGGGCAAATACCCCGAAACAGCTGTCTGTGGATGGATACTTTGCCTGGGTGGTTTCCATGATTAGAGACATTCCTTGGCTTGGTTGTTCCTTCCCGGAGGAAAGCCTGGCTAGTTCACTGACGTCAAGACACGTGATAGTGTTTCTGCAGTGTTCTTTTGCATATTTGACTTCCCAGGGGGCATCGTTCTAGAATACACTGACGTCGAGACACGCAATGTTGTCTCTGTGGTGTTCTGGTTGATCTCCCTGAGGTCAACCAGCATCCTTTTGCATGCACTTACTAGGCATGTGCTCCCACTAGCCAGAAGCCTACTCCACGCTGATGAGGAGCAAATACCTCGAAACAGCTGTTTGTGGATGGATACCTTGCTTGGGTGGTTTGCTTGATTGGAGACATTCCTTGGCTTGGTTGTTCCCTCCCAGAGGAAGGTCTGGCTAGTTCACTGACGACGAGACACGTGATGGTGTCTATGCAGTGTTCTTCTGCATAAAAGTTTTGATTGATCCGGGTCCAAGTTTTCAGACCCATACTGATCAGGAGAATGATCAGGAGAAGATCACACTAAGCACGGTTCTTGCGCATCTTTGTGTCATGTGATCAGTCAGTCTCCAACTGATTGCCTATGTAAGTCTATGGACCCCGACTAATATCACATGACTCAGAGCTGGTAGAGGATCGCACTTAGCCCGGTCTTCTTATGGCTTGTTCTTCCGATCAGTACGGGTGTGAAAACTCAGATCCTGACCAATCAAAACTTTTGACATGTCTCTAGAACATATCAAAAGTTTTTACAAACGACAGTCACACTTTAACTGGATCTTGTCTTTAGCCCCCTGAGTGATGTCACCATCTCTGACCAGCCCGTCCAGCTTACATCACCATCTCCCTGTCATATGTATATCTATCTATCTATCTATCTATCTATCTATCTATCTATATATCTATCTATCTTTTATTGGGACATTTAGAGAGAGTGAGGGGTGATTACAGCATGCTGCCTTGTGCTGAATAATGCAGCAGGTGCTGAAGCCTCACTGACTGTTTTCTTGTGCACTAGCCTGGCTCTATGCACTGGAGGTGGGCCCATCGCCCCAGTGTAATGATTTCCACTCCTCATGTTGACTCGTCTCTATTAGAATCAAGCAGGGCCACATCACCGAGGGGAGAAAATATCGTCACACTAGGGGCACCTGGCCTGCCTCCAGTGCATAAAGCTGGGCTAGTGCACAACAATAAAACACCGCCCATTGCAAGAACGGGGCGGCATTCTGAATAAAGAACCAAACCACTGGGATCACCACCCTGGGGGTAAAAAGTCCTAAGGTTTTTAAAAGGTCAACATCTAAAACCCTCAAGTTTCCATGTAGAATTTAGACATAACATTTTGTACCAAATCTCAAATTTTACCATTTTTAATTGTTCGACTAAACTCTATGTGAAAATTACCATCAGGTGCCCAGATAGATGAGGCATACGGGTGCATAGGGCAGCTCAGTGTCATTCAGTGGAGTTGACAGGTTCCTTCCCATATTTAGAGACTCTAGACAGCAATATGATCCGCTATGACCTTCATCGATCAAATGGGACACACACAAAAAAGTAAGTAAAAGTTTTTTCTTCTTCTTATTATTATCTATAAAAATTATATTATTTACTATTATTATTTTATATATTTATATATTATTTTATATTAATTTTGGTTTAAATTGAAATTTAGAAAATATTATGCCTATCCAGGTAAATTTAAAGATGTAAACGGGCCATAAGTCATGGGCGCAGTACCCAGCCTCCCATACAGCTGTTGCCAATGTATCTCTTTCATTATCCCTACAAGTGAAATGGATTATCCGCCGCGGTTGGTGTTTTCGGTTGTTTCTGTGTGTGTTTACTTGTTCATCCATGACAGACTGCCATACCGTCATTATGCTCTAATGGGCACTGCCCCAAATGGGATGCTTGTCAGCCGCCAGGCTTGTGACAGGAGAAAACGTATTTGTAGAGCCGGAGTCCAAGACAAGGAGGGGGGGGGGGGGAGGAAGCTATGGTGTGTAGTGAAATGCGCCCAAGCTGCCACTCACTGTATAATAGATTTTATTTTCCTTCTGTTATTGTCTCCATCAGTTGGATCCATTCTCTCCGCCTGGCTATCTGCACCGGGAGCTGTGAGGATACAATGCCATCAATCAGACATACAGCATACACACATCGCGGCAGATGGAGACTTTCCTCATCATTTCTACAACACACATCTTGTTCATTTGTGACCAATTTCTTCTTCTTGGGAATTAAAAAAACACAACGAGTTCGAGAACAAAAACAAGATGAAAATATGTTGAAATTATTTCCTTGGCAAAATGATCCACAGGAGACTTGGGGATGCCAAGATATATTTTTAAACTCCAATGATATTCCACAATTCATTATCACATTTGTAATGTATGTATTGTCTAGCAGCTCATATCATTAGTTTCCATATATAACGTTTTGGAGAGACAAAAAACGCTGGCGGAGAACTAAAAGAAAAAAATTCCCAACTTTTTAGAGCTCAGATAGACAGTGCAGATAGGGCACCAATAGCACCATACTGTGCTCAGATAAACAATGCAGATAGGGCACCAATAGTACCATACTGTGCCCAGATAAACAATGCAGATAGGGCACCAATAGTCCCATACTGTGCCCAGATAAACAATGCAGATAGGGCACCAATAGTACCATACTGTGCCCAGATAAACAGTGCAGATAGGGCACCAATAGCACCATAGTGTGCCCAGATAAACAATGCAGATAGGGCACCAATAGCACCATATTGTGACCAGATAGACAGAGCACCAATAGCACCATACTGTGTCCAGATAAACAATGCAGATAGGGCACCAATAGCACCATACTGTGCCCAGATAAACAATGCAGATAGGGCACCAATAGCACCATACTGTTCCCAGATAAACAATGCAGATAGGGCACCAATAGTACCATACTGTGCCCAGATAAACAATGCAGATAGGGCACCAATAGCACCATACTGTGCCCAGATAAACAATGCAGATAGGGCACCAAGAGCACCATACTGTGCCCAGATAAACAATGCAGATAGGGCACCAATAGTACCATACTGTGCCCAGATAAACAATGCAGATAGGGCACCAATAGTACCATACTGTGCCCAGATAAACAATGCAGATAGGGCACCATACTGTGCCCAGATAAACAATGCAGATAGGACACCAATAGCACCATACTGTGCCCAGATAAACAATGCAGATAGGGCACCAATAGCACCATACTGTGCCCAGATAAACAATGCAGATAGGGCACCAATAGCACCATACTGTGCCCAGATAAACAGTGCAGATAGGGCACCAATCGCACCATACTGTGCCCAGATAAACAGTGCAGATAGGGCACCAATAGCACCATATTGTGACCAGATAGACAGAGCACCAATAGTACCATACTGTGCCCAGATAAACAATGCAGATATGGCACCAATAGTACCATACTGTGCCCAGATAAACAATGCAGATAGGGCACCAATAGCACCATATTGTGACCAGATAGACAGTGCAGATAGAGCACCAATAGTACCATACTGTGCCCAGATAAACAATGCAGATATGGCACCAATAGTACCATACTGTGCCCAGATAAACAATGCAGATAGGGCACCAATAGTACCATACTGTGCCCAGATAAACAATGCAGATAGGGCACCAATAGTACCATACTGTGCCCAGATAAACAATGCAGATAGGGCACCAATAGCACCATACTGTGCCCAGATAAACAGTGCAGATAGGGCACCAATAGCACCATACTGTGCCCAGATAAACAATGCAGATAGGGCACCAATAGCACCATATTGTGCCCAAATAACCTGTGCAGACAGAACACCAATAGCTCCATACTGTGCCCAGATAAATTGTACAGACAGAGCACCAATAGGACAACCATCTCCTTGTCATTGGTATTGTGACAGTTTTCTTGTGTCCAGGAAGTGATGAGCAGCTGGGACCTGGCACAGCAGTGGTAGGGGATGGGGGCAGGTGAGTACAGTTTTTTTTTTTTAATTTAGCCCAACGTGCACAAGAACCAATATACCCCTGTTGCAAATAGTTAAAGTGACTCTGTACCCACAGTCTGCCCTTTCCTAACCACTACCTTCGGATAGCTGCTTTAAATCCAAGATCTGTCCTGGAGTCCGTTCGGCAGGTGATGCAGTTATTGTCCTAAAAAATACTACTTTTAAACTTGCAGCCCTGTGTCAAATTGGCGTGGCCTAGAGTGTCTGTGCCCAGGCTTGCACCGCCTCTCTGTTCCTCCTCCCCACCCTCTTCATCATTAGGATAGCCCCTGCGCAGGTTTTTTACTATTCATCACTTGTCTGAAAACTGCACAGGGGCCTTAACAATCCAGCACATGTGCAGTGTTCTTACAGGTGATGAATTGGAGAATACCTGCCTGGGCCATTCCTAATGGTGAAGAGGGCGGGGAGGTGGGACAGAGGGCTGATGCAGGCCTAGAGCACAGACACTCTAGGCCACACCAATTTGACACGGGGCTGCAAGTTTAAAAGTAGTTTTTTAGGACAATAACTGCATCACCTGCCGAACGGACCCCAGGACAGAGCTTGGATTAAAAGCAGCTATCTGACGGTACAAGTGGTTTGTGGGGGGTCAGATTGTGGGTGCAGAGTCACTTTAAGCACATAACTGTTGTGTAGGTCTAAGCTTATGTCTGTGTTATTATTGCTTAAAAGGAAGAAATCGGTGACTGGCAATAGTCAGTGGTCCCACAAACCTATTTACCTGGGCTGTTGGTGGAAACGCTGTCAATTTAGAGGCTTTGGGAAATGATTTCTACCTGGCAGATGATGGAAATTGGGTTTGGCATAAAGCTAAACTGAGTAGTGGAATCTAAGGGGTCACTCTGTATTCACCCCCCCCCCTTCCCCGGACAGGGATATGACTTCCTGGCTGAGAAGCCCCAGGTTTTTTTAGCCTGTTCTTCCCAGTCCACAGTAGCAACATCAGAGGAATCCAAGTGCAGCATCGTAGGAATAGATGAACAGGCAGATGTCAGTCAACATGGGAAACAGGCTTGGGTCAAGACAGGCAGAGCGCATTCAGTATCAAAAAGAGCATTGGTGGTGCCGGTCTAGGGAGCGAAGAGCTGTAAATCCTTGCTCATCCTATAGAACACGTACGCATTATATAAGGGGGTTATCTGCTTTGGAGAACTACTTTTCAAATATCCTCTTACATAAGCCATTCTGAGTTAAAGTGGTTATCCAGTGTTAGAAAAACCCGGTCACTTTCTTCCAGAGACAGCACCGCTCTTGTCTCCAGTTTGGGTGGAGTTTTTCTACACAGTTCCATTGAAGTGAATGGAGCTTAACTGCATACCACACCTGAACTGGAGACAAGAGTAGTGCTGTCTCTGGAAGAAAGCGGCCATGTTTTTGTAGCGCTCGATAACCCCTTTAATGGTGATAGGGTCCTGTTCAGCAGAAAGTGCATAGAAAGAATTCCTCCCTCTCTCTGACACTTCATGGCCATGTATTTGTAAGACGGCTCATACAGTAGATTTTACTTGACTTCTCCTTTGATGGAGCTGTAGAAATATTTACCATTATGTTCTCTGTTTCCTAACAGATTACCCCTGATCGATCAGCGAGGAACCCTGTGACCAAGTAACCATCAGGGAAGCATTCTATAGTAATACAGGATTGTCCAAAGCACATGACTTCTTCAATTGGTGTTAAAACCCCAGACATGATGATGTGATTAGTCCCAGTCTCTTCCTACCTAAAACCTACCGGACAAGACAGTCAGTGAAACAGTCCAATAAAGTGAAAGGTAATAGTGTTTGTCCACTTTGCATATGTCTTACAACAAACAATTCAGTGTGTCCCATTGCTGGAACCCCAGTGAATCTAGCTGTAGGTGTTTGAGTTCTCTGCAGCACCACCACAGGACAAGTGAAGTATAAGGCCGCGTTCACACAGTGTAGGACAGTGGCTGTTCTGTGACACGAGTGTGTCACAAACCGTCCGCTGTCTGTGAAGTTGATCCCGGCCGGTACTGCAGTACTGGCCGGATGAACTTAATTTCTTACAAATTTGAATGCGGGTGAATTTGGGTGTTCCCACATTCCAATTACTCATAGCACACAATGTAAAGTGCACCCGGAGCCGCACTTTACATTGTCTGCACTGTCAGTCTTGTGCAGCTGCTATTCTTTGAATAGACGCTGCACAAAACTGACATGTCAGTTTTTTGTGCGGCTGCATAGAATAAGAGATGATCGCACATCGGAAAATCTTAGGTTCGATAGAACTTGAACCTTGTCAAACCTTCCGCATTTGATTCCCGATGCCTTCCCGGTCTGTGGGGAAGGAGGACACACCCCGGGTACCGCCTGGAATTCCGGGATACAGCTTATTACCTATTACCTAGGCTGAATCCTGGAATTCCAGGCGGTACTCGGACTGTCTCCTCCTTCCCCATGGACCAGGAAGGCATCGGGAATCAAATGCGGAAGGTTCAACAAGGTTCGAGTTCTATAGAACCTAAGATTTTCCGATGTTCGATCATCTCTACATGGAGTCCTGGCCGGAGTGTATACTGTGTTGGGGCCGGGATTCCATAGACTTCAATGCGATCAGCAAATTCATTAAATAACATCAGTGGTTGCAAAACTACAACTACGGCCATTGTTTGATGAATTTTTATGTTGTGTGAACTTAGCCTTACACTGTACCATTTGAAATCAGTGGTCTGCTTGTGTAATACATGGACATCCTGGGTCCTCCAGAGAAGAGACACTCTTTGTAGCCGTTCCCTAATCACTTGAATATATGATCTAATTCTATCCAGCCCTGGCTAAAATTTGACAGGCAGCAGAAGCCTCTCCTGGTTCCCACGATGAGCAAATGACCGGCTCCAGGACCCCCGATAGAAGGCATTTTTTCCCCGAGTTGTGATGATGTAACGATTCAGGGGAGAATCCCCGTCCCGGCTGATGATCAGCCTGCTCAGCCAATCAGTGACTGGAGTGGCATCCTTCCCCAGTCACTGAGTGGCTGAGCAGCCAGTTCATCAGCCAGGTCGTGTCCTCGCCACTGGTGGAGATCCTGAAGGCCGGCGGGATCCGACGCTGAAGAGGCACGGGTAGAGGTGAGTTAGTACACTTTTTTATGTTCCCCCCTGCAACTGCATTTTGAAAAAAAGTTTAAATGGGCAGAGTTGTCCTTTAACCCTTAAAGGACCCGGCCAATTTTCATTTTTGCACTTTTGTTTTTTCCTCCTCGTGTATAGTGTGCATTTTTCTACCTAGAGACCCAGAGGAGCCCTTATTTTTTGCGCCACTACTTTGCAATGGCAAATTTTTGTGTAAAATATGCCGTGAAACCAGACAAAAATTATATGTGCGATAAAATTGAAAATTGAAAATAGTTTTTACGCCGTTCGCCCTGGGGTAAAACTGACTTGTTATATATGTTCCTCAAGTCAGTACGATTATGTCGATATGTAACATGTATAACTTTTATTTTATTTTATTTGGTGGCTTTTAAAAAACTTAAACATTTTTTTTTTTAAAATATGTTCCTTAAAATTGCTCTATTACCATGCTTATTACACTTTTATGCTTTGCTCTATGGGGCTGTGTGAGGTGTCATTTTTTGCGCCATGATGTGTACTTTCCATTGGTACCTTGTTTGCGCATATGCAACTTTTTGATCGCTTTTTATTACGTATTAAGTTTTCTAGATTTGATGCGACCAAAAATGCACAATTTTGCAATTAGGATTTTTTTTTTGCGCTTACGCTGTTTACCGTGCGAGATCAGGAAAATAAAACTTTTTTTTACACACATTCTAGAAGTCCCCCTGGGGTTAAGGTTATTCCTCCTGGGGGGCTGCATCTAAATACCTAATTAGCAGACACGGCGATCAGACCGTGCCCGCTAATAGCCGTGGTCCCGGACTGCATATAGCACTGGGGATCGCGGCGGTTCAGAGCAGGGCCCTGCTCTGAACTCCCCAAGCCACGCCAGGACGTACATTTACGTCCTTGGTCGTCTAGGGGTTAAAGGTTTCTCTGGCAAAATTCTTTTTTTCAAATGGAATATGGATTTGTAATTTACTTCTGTTTAAAAATCTCCAGTCTTCCAGTACTTATCAGCTGCTGTATTTCCTGCAGGAAGTGGTGTATTCTTTCCAGTCTGACACGCTGCTCTCTGCTGTCACCCCTGTTCGAAACAGGTATTGTCCAGAGTAGATGAGGTTTTCTATAGGGTTTTTCTCCTACTCTGGACAGTTCCTGTCTTGAACTAAAATGTTAGCCGAAAGCACTGCGTCAGACTGGAAAGAATACACCACTTCCTGCAGGACATACAGCAGCTGATAAGTACGAGAACACTTGAGATTTTTAAATAGAAGTAAATGACAAAACTATATAACTTTCTGAAACCAGTTGATTTGAAAGGAAAAGATTTGCGCCGGAGTACCCCTTTAAGTCAGAATGAGCTAAAAGGCTTTAAACATAGCAGGAGGGTAGTCAGCCAGTGTGAACATCATTCAATGAAGACAAAAAAACATTTTTTTCCCCCTGATTTTATTTCACAGAATCCCTGATTCCAATGTCTATAGGGGAACACGGCAGAATAAAATAATGTCCGACGTAGAAGTTGTTTTGTTTCATTCTCGGTCCTTATTTTCCCAGTCCAAGCCAATTTATACATATAAAGAAAACGGCATTCTTCCCATCCATCCCTCTCAGATAAAACGGAATAATAAATGAAACCAGCGCCACTTGTCAGATATCAAAGTGTTACGTTAATTTCGAGTCAATTACAGCCTTTCAATCTCCTTGCTATGAATTAATCAGATGTCTCCCAACTGGAAGATGTTTTTATTTCACAATTATTTTGCATATAATTAAAACATTTATTTTGCTATTAAAGAATAGGAAAAGAAGTCATCACCTTTATGGTGCGTTCACACCTACAGGATCTGCAGCTGATTTTCTGCAGCAGATTTCATTTAAATAAGTGAACACAGCATCAAATCTGCTGCAGATCTGCTGCAGATCCTGTAGGTGTGAACGCACCCTTAAGAAAAGCCGGATTTCCAGCCTCGCAGGTGACATTGCGTTTGTACATCCTAAGGCTATGTTCACACTACGTATGAGGCTTAAGTACCGGCCGGATGATCTTTCCGGCCGCAGAGCTCTGATGTGGACCGCTCGCTTCACTGTGTGAACTGACAGGTCTTTCTGCGGCCGGAATTCATTGAATTCCGGCCACAGAAAACTGACCTGTCAGTTATTTGCGGGGCTGCACAGATCCCGGCCGGAGCGTATACGATGTGTGTACGCTCCGGCCGAGATCCCATTCCCATCGGCAACAACGGCCCTAGTTTTACGTAGTGTTAACATAGCCTAAGGCTGGGGGAAACTTCTCAAACTTTTCTAAAAAATACAAGATTGGGTTCCATATAAAAAAATTTATGTAAATAACGTGACCTGCAGCTCCATTCATTGGAGCAGCCAATAAGTGCCAAAAAGTGGAATTTTTTTTTTTTTTTTTTGACACAGTATAAGATAATTTATTCAAATACTAAGAGATTGTCTTGTATCATGTTTGTTTGCTTTTTGATAACTGATATTTTACACATAATTGAGATTTTGGATATATTTTACACACTATTTACATATTGATTTCGGGGTTTTTTTTTATTCATTTTTCACATCTTGATATCACTTTATTTATTTTTCACATGATTTTTTTCACATTTGCACTTTAATATGCACTTTATTATTGATCATGGTTATAATATACATATTCATTAATTGTATATACATATATCGTTTGTTTGTTTGTTTTCTGCAGAAATCAATAGTACAGGCGATTTTAAGAAACTTTGGGTTTATTAGGCAAATATGCCATTATCTGCATTCAAAAAGACTTTCCCTAGCTCCCCCCTCCTCACCCACTACTCATTATCTGGACCTGTGTGAAAGCCAATATTTAGAGGTCAGAGAGGTCAGTGCTGACTGTCAGAGGAGATAGCCCGGTGATGTAGCTGTAAATCAACTCTTCGTTGTCCTGCTTTGGTGCCTCATCTCCCTCCACCCCTCCCCTCTCCATAAGAGAACCATGAAGACAGAGGGGAGAGCTTCAAACTGCTTTCTCCTGATAAAAATGCATTTTTCGGCTAATAAACCCAATTACAAAGTTTCTCAAAATCACCTGTATTACTGATTTCTGCCAAAAAAATTTAAATGATAGTGACACTTTAAATTATATTGGGGCAAAGTGTTGTGTACCTCTTCCTCCTGTTTGTGCCTAGTTACCTGGTTATGCGCATGCCCGCCTCCACTCACAGACTTCACTGTCGTGGTTGCTCAGCAGAATGGCGTCGCTCATACCGATCATGTGACTATGTCACGCGACCGGGAGTGCTGACGCACTTCCGGAGAGCGATCCGGCTGTTGTAGGAAGTAAGTGTGCAGCGATCATGCGCTATTACAGCCACAGGTGGTTATTGATATGTTGCTTCACCATTGGAGGATTGGATTCCACTTTTCATTCCTTATAGACCCTTTGGAAAATGTAAGGTGGAATCTGATTGGTTGCTAGGGACAACTGAGCCAGTTTCACTTTACACCATGTTTGATAAACCCCCCCTAACGGCTCCGGTAGTCACCCTGATAGTGGGTGTTTACAATCTAAGCTGTTTTTGGTTAATAAACATGCGGTATGATGTATAATGTAGAGACACCTGTGTTATATTGTTGTGCTATGTATGGGATTTGTAATAATGTATGGTGTGCTGCTTCTTAGCTGGAGCTGCTGCACAGTACATTGTATGTTAAAAACAACTGCTTGTTAATAAAGTTACTTCAGTAAAAAAAAAAAAAAAAAAGTTATTCTCCAATCATGGAAAGTTATGATGTCAAGTGGCTGGTGAGGCCGGCGACCAATGGCCACCATCACCGGAGCTGTAACCAAGTCTTGTGGTCTCTGAGGGGCCATTTTATGCCCAGACGCCTAATGGACGGCACAGCTCCCCAGTACATCCCAGACCATCTACTGGTAAGTATTACTGGTACACACCGCACACAGGACAGCGGAGGGGACACTGATCACTGGGGGCGGCCATGTAACTAGCTGATGTCTATAAGACTGATCTGTACAGGACATTAGTGATGGCGGCCATGAAGATCTGTGAGTGTCCAATAAACCGCAGCCAGTAATCTGTAGTGTTATATGGCCGCCATTCAGATCATGTCTAGCTCTCTAATCTGGCCCATAGAGTAATATGGAGATGTCTGCAGCCGCCTCAATGACAGATTGTGCTGCACTATACAGACTGGATATTAGAACGTATAGGGGGAGATTTATCAAGCAGTCTTATAGTAGCAATGGCCTCTGTTGCCCTTAGCAACCAATCACAGCTCAACCTTCAGGCTTCCATGATAAAATGAAAGCTGAGCTGTGATTGGTTGCTATGGGCGACAGAGGTCCAAATAAGGGGGCTGGGGCGGGGCTGGGCTGGGAAGGGCGCCAGGAGGGTCCGCGTTAGGGGGCTGGGTGGGCATGGGCTGGGTAAGGCAATGGTAGGGTCCACACTAGGGCACTGGGGCGGGCCTGGGCTAGGAAGGGGGCTGGGAGAATCCGTGTTAGGGGTGGGGTGGGCCTGGGCTGGGAAAGGAGCCAAAGGGGTCCACATTATAGCAACAGACAGGTAAATTAAGCTTTGGGATGGGTAATCGGGCTAGGGTGGAGGGGCTCCCTCATGGTGCCTTCACCTTGATGTGGTGAGGGAGCTTGCGTGCCTTGATGATCCGAAGAGCTAAGCTGGTGGGAGTAAATACTCCTGGCGGGGTCACCCGTGCCAGACAGGTCAATGGGGAGAGGCCAGACTAAGCAAGGCACCCGGAAGAAAGGGCTGTTGTCCTAGAGATGTAAAAAGAAAAATAGAAAGTGTATGCGTGTGAACATAAATGGTTTTAACACATTAATTACCATCTGTTAATAAATGGTTATGTACCTGAGTACATGTATGTGAATAGGTTTAACTCCATTTCTACCAATTGTCACCATCTGGTAACTGTAGCAAAGTGCAAATGAATAACTTTACAGTGCATTATACATACGGATTGCATATAGGCTCCATCCCAAACTTCTCAGCTGAATTACTCATGTATCATTCTCATATTCTCCATAGATATATATATACAAAATTGTTGGGTTTTTTTAGTTGTTTTTTTTTTATGTACTGGGAGGCAGGGTGGGAAAATCTACTCCTATAGTGGTCAATGGGAACTGAAACTAAGCCCCGCCCCTCATTCCTTATATTCCCACCCCTGTTCTATGTACCGGCAGCTATTGGCCCATAATCCCGGGAAACCTGGAGATAGGCTACATCAGCGTAAAGGAGGTGTCTACATAGCATACAAGTTTAACCCATTCCTGGCGGCATAATAATGTGGAAGAACTTAATCTCAATGGAGGCTGCCATGCACACAGGCAGTGTGCACCCTGCTTATACAGACGGGTGCCCTGCAGCACAACAATCAGGGAATCCTTCATCCAGCCACACATAATCTACCATACTGGGCCACTACAGTAGTTGACAGGGGGAGCGGCACTTTACATGGGGGGATTCATAGGAGCGCAGTGCACACATAAGTCTGGTGTTCCAGAGCCATCTGGGCATGGACCGACCTTTGGCTTGTCTGCCATAGTTATATTAATAAACTCTACATACAACACTTGATACCAGTGGTGGGGAACTTGTGGCCCAACAATTCGCATCAAGCTGGAGGCCCACAGGTTCCTCACCCACCACTGCTTTATACGGGGCGTATAAATGGGTGTATTCCTAATTAGATCTTGTCTTATTAATATCCTTTATGTTTTTTTGTTGTTTATTGATTCCTCTTTTTTTTTCTTTTTGTCTATGTGAAACAATTATATCCCAAATTTCTTTCCTCCCTGCTATTCTGCATATCCAATGTCATATCATTTTGTCCTTTTATTTTTTATAATTTTTTTTCCGTTTCCTTTTTTTTTTTGCGCAGAGCTTTCAATTCCCAAAAATACATTAAGGGTGAAATGCTTTAACAGTCTCTTGTGAATGAAGATGCAGCCAAGCTTTTCTTCAACAGCTGTCATACAGTTCTTATTTTCCTCCTCTTTTCTAGACATATTGCAATTAACATCCCACTCACTTTTTTGTCTGAAAATCTCTACAGTACTACCGTCATGCAGCCTGGTACAGAAATAATAGAGGGAATTAATGCGGGCTTTTAACTCCCGGGAAGTGGATGGAAGCCTATAGGACCGGCTTTCAGAGAGCTGTGTGAAAATTGGCTACGGTAAAGTGCATTGGTTGAGTCCCTCGCTGCGAGGTTGTGAACAGGACATGTTCCCGGCAGGTCCTCTGAGCCGGGGCTACTTAAAAACAGCACTTCAGTCACTCGAGATGTATGAAGTTCCAAGTGGTGCTGTCTATAAAGCCGTAACCCGCTGTGCCCCTCAATAAGCAGCTGTAAATTGTGTTTGGCGTTAATGTGATTTATAATATGCAGACGGGGCTGTTTATCGCAAGACGAGCGGAGAAAACATTGTCCTTATTCGCTTGTTTTCTTCCTTCTGACATTCTGTGCTGCTGCTGAGGGGTCGGGGTGACGGAAAAGCAAAAAGCTTATTTAACCCCTTCTTGCACCATAATACACAGACCGATGGTCAGTGTAAGTGAGCTCCGATCTGCTAGATCGGCGCTTGCTTACGGAGCCTATTGCACAACTCAATAATTTTGCAGCAAGGGCTGTACATATATATATATATATATACATATATATATCTATATATATGTATATATATCTATATATATATTGTTAGCGATGTCCATGCAGACCTTGCTTTGGTGTAAAATAACAAACGTTAGACATACCTGAACCTGCTCCCCAGAGTTCTCCTGCTCGCTCCTCACAGCCGCTGCTGAAACTTCTGAGTCGGTCTCTGAAGTGACAGGCGGCTCAGCCAATCACTGGGTGTGGGCCTGTCCCGCCTCAGCCAGTAATTGGCTGAGCGGCCTGTCACTTGAGAGTCTGACTCAGAAGTTTCAACAGTGGCTGCAGGGAGGGGGCAGAAGCTAGAAGAACACCAGGGAATGTGGATAGGTAAGTATTAAGTTTTTTTTTTTTTTTTTTACTTAGTCATCAGCCATCGACCTGGCGGCCGGTGAATTTTAGGCTGCATTATACGACACAACCAGCTGGCTGATCATTGTCTTTATTACACAGAGCGATAATCTGCCGAATTCACCTGATTCTGTGGATTATCGCTCCGCGTAATAGGGCCGTTAGGGGCCTTGTGCACAGGTAAATTATTGTCCGTAAGAATGCTCGTTTCTGATCAGCCGGCGATCACTGATTCGTCAGTCGATGCAACCAATAAAAGAATTGTTTGTTGGAAGCATCTACCAGTGTGAACAGAATAAGTGCCACCGCCAATAATGGATGGAAAATTGTCTAATGATTGTTTCTGCCTTCGTCTATATGAGCACGTACATGGCCCTGTTAAAGGGCGTCAATCGCCTAATTGGTGCACGTAAATGGGGGGCTATATGGGCCGTTACCCCATCCTCATGGGGCAGAGAGCTAGAGTAATAGGAGACTTTGCCATATACCTCCACATAGGCAAATAGAGGCATATATTGTCCATAGAATTCCACATAGAGCACAGTATTCGTCTTCTTACTGGAGGAAGTAGCACAGAAGACCACGCCATTCCATACAGATATCCTAATGTATCCCAACCTAGCAAAGGCCTAAAGAACATAGCATCCATTTTACCAATAAAATCCCATGGATTCACACATATTACACAAAACAATTTAAATCCTATGTGCAGTAATGTGACCCCCCCCCAACACACACACACACATATTATATTATATTATATTATGCCCCCGTAAGGGTAACAACACCAATGAACAATGTAAAATAGAAAAAAAAGTCAAAATGAGTGCACGGTTTACGCCCCCAATCTGCTATGCGTGGGGATTAGAACATCAGTCAAAAAATCAAGACCTTGTATTGCTGCATGAATGCAAATGACAAAAAGTTTTGGAACACAGAGATGAAAAATCAAAAATTTTTAGTGTGGTCCTGAGGGGGTTAGTTAAAGGTGTAGGGCTCGGATTTCATGATATTGATG
The DNA here is from genome assembly GCF_027789765.1 of Dendropsophus ebraccatus. Taxonomy (NCBI): domain Eukaryota; kingdom Metazoa; phylum Chordata; class Amphibia; order Anura; family Hylidae; genus Dendropsophus; species Dendropsophus ebraccatus. Next base: position 14,577,249 of record NC_091468.1, on the reverse strand, counting down.
TCAGGGGATAATTAGCATACCTTGCCCCCGGCACTTATGGGGACTTTGCAGTTGTACTCAAGGAGATACTCAGGGGAGTCTCCAACTTTATTGAGAAAGTTCTTTTGTTCTTTGCAGTTTTCCTTTTGTGTCTGTAGGGCTCTTTAAACACTTTGTGCTATCAAAGAGACAGAACATTAGACGGACAGGATGACATCGAGGTCATCATCAGACTCCGGGGCAAATCTACCGGCTTCCCAGCTAATTTTTACATATAAAAATGTTACTTCTGTCGATCAACCAGTGGATGGAAGGCTACAAAGTCTGTCTATCTATTTATTATCTATCTATCTCCTATCTATCTATTTATTATCTATCTATCTATCTATCTATCTATCTATCTATCTATCTATCAATCTATCTATCTATTTATTATCTATCTATCTATCTATCTATCTATCAATCAATCAATCAATCAATCATCTACCTATTATCTATCTATCTCCTATCTATCTATCTATCTATCTATCTATTATCTATCTATCAATCAATTATCTATCTATCTATCTCCTATCTATCTATCAATCAATCAATTATCTACCTATTATCTATCTATCTATCTATCTATTTATTATCTATCTATCTATCTATCTATTTATCTATATATTTATTTATTATCTATCTATCTATCTATCTATCTATCTCTATCTATTTATTATCTATCTATCTATTTATTATCTATCTATCTATCTATCTATTTATTATGTATCTATCTATCTATTTATCTATATATTTATTTATTATCTATCTATCTATTTATTATCTATCTATCTATCTATTTATTATCTATCTATCTATCTATCTATCTATCTATCTATTTATCTATATATTTATTTATTATCTCCTATCTATCTATTTATTATCTATCTATCAATCAATCATCTACCTATTATCTATCTATCTATCTATCTATTATCTATCTATCTATCTATCAATCATCTACCTATTATCTATCTATCTATCTATCTATCTATCTATTTATTATATATTTATCTATCTATCTATCTATCTATTTATTATCTATCTATATATCAATCAATCAATCAATCAATCATCTACCTATTATCTATCTATCTATTATCTATCTATCTATTTATAATCTATTTATCTATATCCTATCTATCTATCTATTTATTATCTATCTATATATCAATCAATCAATCAATCAATCAATCATCTACCTATTATCTATCTATCTATCTATTATCTATCTATCTATCTATCTATTTATTTATTTATTATCTATCTATCTATCTATCTATCTATTTATTTACTATCTATCAATCTATCTATCTATCTATCTATCTATCTATCTATCACCTATCTATTATCTATCTATCTATCTATCTATCTATCTATCTATCTATCTATCTCCTATCTATCTATTATCTATCTATCTATCACCTATCTATTATCTATCTATCTATCTATCTATCTATCTATCTATCTATCTATTACCGCCGGGGCACCCCTGCATACAGAGCCTGGTTGTTGGGCTCTTGGGGCGCCCTTAGTGTTGAGCTGGTGCAGATGAAGCCAGATCACCAGGGAAAGAAAGAATAAGACCAGAGAGCAATGGAGCTCAGCAGGTAACTTTAACTTTCTACAATAGATCCCCCACAAATGACGCCATGAATCTAGAACCAATGTAATAAATATAGCAGCTGGTGGTGAGGATGGTGCAAAGTGAACCTGTGTACTGTAAGTCAGTAGTTGTTAGGAGTTATTTTGTCCTCTGTCCATACCCAACGGAAGGTCCACAAAGTTACCGGATAGCTTAAAAGTCCTTGACTAAATGTTACCTTCTCATGATAGGTGATGTAATACTGGCTCTTCCACTATGGTCGAAGCATAGGGCAAACCTGCTACACCGGGGGTCTCTAGAAACTCCCTGCCAGTCCCGGGAATCGTCCTCGCAGTCTGAGTAGGTTCCAACAACATTCCGATAGTTCTGGCTCTTTACTTCTCCTATCCTCCTCTTCTTTTTCCTTCTCCTCTCCTCTCATTTAGGTAGCTAGGTAACGAAGCTTAAAAATCTACACTTTTCCTAGGTTAACCCTGCGCCCTACCTGGAGGCTTCTGCATGCTAATTAGATGACAGAACGGCTTTTGCAAGCTAAAGATGTGTGCGGGAAGTCCAGGTGACTTCTGCCCCTCAGTGAGGCCGCATGGGCAGCTGAGACGTGCCAGGATTTATGTAAAGGCGTGCAACTCTACATGTGGTCTTAATGCATAGACATGGCTTTGTTATCCCTTTATTGCCTGTTTTCGGCTTCTTGACCACCTCCATGGCCACAAATAGGCCAGAGGGGCTGGAAAGCAATCTTTACGACATGTGAATACCCCTTCAAAGCGAATGCACCACAAGGTACATCGTTATGAGCTTTTTGCGCCGGTGGCATGGTCCATCGTGCGCACATCGATGGTCTATTCCCAAGTGACGGCCAGGCATGAAGCACTGAGGGTGCGCCCGCCCCAGTGTGACGAAACCCACTCCCCTCTGTGACGCAGAGGGAGGAAAGAGGGCAGGCCACCCCCTGCGCTACATGTCCGACCAGCGCTCAGGAATAGACCAGCCATGTGCATGGGATCTGGGCAGAGATTAAAAAAAAAAGACTGTGCCACCAGCATCCCCGCACCGCCTCGCCACCAGTCTGTTAATGTAAAGAGCCCATTGCGATGTACTTGTTGGTACATTCGCTTTAAGGGAGAGTGCGCCAGCACAAAATGCCCAAATCTTATTGAGAGACAAATATTAGAAAATTATTCTAAATGTGCCAGTCCAAAAAAAAACAGTCCAAAGTCACCAATTTTTATTTTTTATTATTTGCAAAAGGTGGGGGAGCACGGAAGCACGGAAGGTGAGTATAGTTTTTTTTCTGCATATCAACTGCCTGCGAACAATTATAGAAAAAAATACTCTGAAGACAAAACTCTTTAAATGTAAAAAGAAGTCAAATAAAATGTTTGGATACGTTAGGTAAAAATGTTTTTTTATTTTTATTTTTTATAAAGTACACAATTGATATTGCTGAACCTGTAGTATAGAATGTAAATGTTATCTCTCCCGTATAATAGCAGCTAAGTGGGATAGATAAAGTGTTCCTTGTATCTGGAAGGAGCTGTGAGTATATTATTGTGATGTTGTATATATATTCTCAGCACCTATAACAGGTTATATCATGTAAATCCTTCATATTGCTCCTTTTTGTCTGTGATTTTCCAGGGTATGTTACCTGGTTCTATGTTTACAGTGGGCATTGACACGGGGGTAGGGGTAGTGAATTGCTGCAGACATAGACTCTAATGCTACGTTTACACGGAGCGATAATTCGCTCGATTGTACGATTAACGATTTCGAAGTAACTATTTTTTTTTTTAGAACGATCAGTGTTTATATGGAACGATATATCGTACAGAAAATTCATTTTGCAAATTTTTTGCAAATGATGAACGACGATTTAAGAACATGTTCAAAGATCAAAATGAACGATTTCTCGCTCGTCGTTCGATGCGTTTACACGTATGATTATCGTTCGAATTCGATCGTTCCGTGTAAACGTAGCATAAGGGTGGTATTACACGGGATAATACCTGTAAACGAGCAGCGATCTGCCAGATCACCGCTCGTTTACTGGGCCTATTACACAGCCTGATAATCGTTAAACAGCCCTTGCATAACTATATACATTACCCATCCACGTTCCAGGGCTGCTGCTGCGGTCTTCTTCTCCCCGGGTCCCGTGCACTGTAACGTCAGAGTGGCCTGTCAGCTGACAGGCCACTCAGCCAATCACAGGCCGAGACCGCCGCGGCCTGTGATTGGCCGGGCGGCCTGTCAGCTGACAGGCCACTCTGACATTACAGTGCGCAGGACCCGGGGAGAAGAAGACCGCAGCAGCAGCCCTGGAACGTGGATGGGTAATGTATATTGTTAGTCGCCGCCCGCGCACCGCTATTACACGTAACAGTACGCGGTCGGCGCCCGACAAAAATAGGTGAGAACCTATATCAACCATCAGCCGATAATCGTTGTCATTGGCTGATCGTTGTACTTATTACATGGAGCGATAATCGGTCGAATCGGGCCGATTCGGCCAATTATCGTTCCGTGTAATAGTACCCTAAGAAGCCCTTAGTTTTCATTCTTCAATCACTGTACAGGAATTTCGGAAGGTCAGGACAGGTGGACTTGATCAACATGGGTTACAGACATAGGGTCAGCGCAGACAGCGATTCATAAATGTAAGAGTAAGGGTCCTATTACACTGAGCGATTTTTAACGATTAACGACTAACGATAAGCGATTGCAAACAAGATTGTTTAACGTTAACCTTAAATAGTTCACGATATTACACAGAACGATGGTCGTTAGTTACGATCGTTACTATGATCGTTTACTCCATCTATGATCGTTACTATGATCGTTTACTCCATCTGCTCACAGCAAAACAATGGACAATGTGCAATTACACGGAACGATTAGTGAAAAAATGCGGAACTTGAGCGAACGAACGTGGAATTTCAGCGAACTATAAGTGAACGATTAACGATATTTTCAGGTTCAGATCTAAATTAACGATCAACGACATACGAACGATTTTTCGACTGTTGCCTGCAATTACACAGAACGATATAACAATTTTTCGCATGATAATTGTCCTGTGGAATAGGGCCCTAAGTTTTCTTTTTTTGTTATACTGCCAGGCAGGACACCTTCGGAATACCCCTCTAAGGGCTACTACCCAAAATGATACATAAATCTCCAAGCAAAAGGGTTGTAGCTATAGTGTAGGCATGGGGAACCCTCAGCACTTCAGTTGTTGCAAAACTGCAATTCCCAACATACCTGAGCAGCCAAAGCCATACCTTTGGTTATCCAGGCATGATGCGAACTGTAGTTTTGCAACAGCTGGAGGGACAAAGGTTCCTCATTCCTCCTATAGGTGGATGCAAAGATCGCAGTCACCCCGGGGACCACGTACATAGTCACATAGATAAGGGCCCTGTTACTTATCTTGCATTGCAGGCCATGATTTTTACTTAAAGGGGTACTCTTTGTCATTTACTTGTATTTAAAAAATCTCCAGTCTTCCAGTACTCCTCAGCTGCTGTATGATTTGCAGGAAGTGGTGTATTCTTTCTAGTCTGGCCCAGTGATCTCTGCTGCCATCTCTGCCTATGTCCAGAGCAGCAGCAAACCCCCATAGAAAACCTCTCCTGCTTTGGACAGTTCCTGACATGGACAGAGGTGGCAGCAGAGAACACTGTGTCAGACTGGAGAGAATACACAACTTCCTGCAGAACATACAGAAGCTCATAAGTACAGGAAGAGTTGAGATTTTTAAATACAAGTAAATTACAAATCTATATAACTTTCTGATGAAAGTTATTTAAAAAAAAAAAAATTAAAAAATTCGCCGGAGAACCCCTTTAAGCCTTTGCCAAAGAAGCCTCCTTCTCAGAAGCGTATTGGGCCCCTGCTGCTCTAGTAATATGTAGGGGAAGAGCGGTTTCATTCCTCTAATATGGTTTACATAGATATATCCCTAGCAAAACAATGAGCCATAATGATAATGCTAGGCTGCAGTAGACTTTCCATTGGATGTGAAATCTGTCCTGAGACATTAAGGGTAATGTTTGCAGGCAGCGAATGTAACAGATGCTTAATGGCGAGTTAACGCGGCTGTTTGCGACTTTTAATACATAATGCACATCAGCCGCAGAGACTGTAAGCCGTTCTCCCGCCTGCCCCTACATAATGAACCCTCTCTTATCACAGACCATCAACATAAGTGTATAGAAAATGTGACAGTTCCAACATGTATAATTTCCAGGAGTGGGGAAAATGACGAGGAGGATGAGATTCACTTAGTCGGCTGGAAACCTTTGATGATGTCCTCCAAGTTTTCTAGTGCTGTTTTATATCCACTAGAGATGCACAGAACTCCATTCTTCTCCTTGCATTATAATAAGTGATCTGCGCAGAATGTTCCATTACCTTGTCAGGCTCTCCCGGGCGGCTCCGCTCACTGACTGTCATTATAATTGAGTCGAAAGGTCCCTGACTTTATCATAAAGTCGGAAAAACACAGACGGGGGATGTCAATGGGAAGAGGACGTTAGGAGACTATGAATTCACGGATGCCGAGAAGGACACGGGATAATTCGCTGGCGGTCAAGGTAAATTTAACTTTAGGGAATCCTATTAAGTTGATATTTAAAGGGATTGTCCACTGTTTGTTGAAAGCCTCATTGACTGGATCACAGAAACCATAGAGATCATCTGTGGGAAGATCTGGCAGCAAGAGTTCACCTGCCCTACAGCACTTCCGCAGGAGAGATGAGGTATTACAAGGTACCAATTAAAATCAATGAGCTGTCTGTGTAATGCAGGATATGTCAGGTCCTCCAGAGAGAGGATTGCTCTTTGTATTAGGGGAGACAACTCCTGTAGGGGTATGGATATTTAATATTAAGTGAATTGGACAATTGTATGACAACATGGCTCCCTAGGATGGATACATCATTAAAGGGTTTGTTCACTATTTTTTTTTCCTTTCAAATCAACTGGTGCCAGAAAGTGCCAGAGGTTTGTAATTTACATCTATAAAAAAAAAAATCTCAAGGCTTCCAGTACTTATCAGTTGCTGTATGTCCTGCAGGAAGTGGTGTATTCTTTCCAGTCTAGAGAGCAGGAGAGGTTTTCTATGGGGATTTGCTGCTGCTCTGGACAGTTCCTGACATGGACAGCGGTGGCAGCAGAGAGCACAGTCTGTGTAAGGGCCCTATTCCACTGGACGATTATCGTTCAGATTATCGTTAAATCGTTCGAATCTAAACAATAATCGTTCGGTTGAATAGCAGTTAATGACTAATGACCGAACGAGAAATCGTTGATCGTTTAATAAGACCTGGACTTATTTTTATTGTTGCTCGTTCGCAAATCGTTCGCATTGAATAAGAAGTTGTTCGGTCGTTCGCAGTAGTGATGAACGCAATAGCGACGACAAGACGACCCCAAGAACGATAAGTAACGATAATCTTTCTATGTAAATGGGTGAACGATTTCAGGTCTTTCGTAATAGCGGTCGTTTGGATCGTTTATCGTTAAGGATTATGGGAATGATAATCGTCCCGTGGAATAGGGCCCTAAGACTGGAGAGATTGCACCACTTCCTGCAGGACATACAGCAGGTGATAAGCACTGAAAGACGAGATTTTTAATAGAAGTAAATTACATATCTCTGCCACCATTTAATCTAAAAGAACTTTTTTTGTGAACCACACCTTTAAAGGCCCTATTACAAGGAACAATTATCGGCCATATTTGGCCAATATCGGCCGTTGTGGCCGATAATCGTCCCGTGCAATAGAAGGCAATAATCAGCTGACATGGGAGTATTGGTGGATGTGTATTTCTTATTTAGTGTGTCTCCCCCCCCCCCCCAGAAAGCGCAGTTATACAGTATTATATATTATATTCAGCAGGGGGCACAGTGGGGGCCTATAATAATATATTATCCAGGGGGAACAGAGCTCATTATAATCAGGCACAATGGGTGGACAGCATGGCTGTATTGGCATCTGGGTCACTCTTACAGGGTGAAAAGCCGATTTTAAGAAATAAACAAAGTGAGGGAACTATTTTAATCAGAGGAAACAATACAATAATATCTAGACCAGACAATGCTCTGTGAGCTATACAGCCTGAACCCCGTACTGATACATTGTACATAGCTAGTCCTGTTGTCAGCTGAGACGTTGATACAGGTGTATCCAGTATAGACAATGTTCTGTGAGTCAAGCATATAGGCAGCAGCTGCCTACAACTCTCTGCTAGTTTGCTAATGTGTTGTGCCACCACAGGTGTTACTAGCTGGGACACCCCCAAAAGCCTGGTTACTCAAAAGCCAAGCGGTAATGAAGTCATGTATAAGTTTTGCCACTAGATGTCAGTAGTATGTATGTTCATGTATATATGTTGCACAGCTGTAGTTTTATAAGGGTTATTGTCCTATTTGTGATCTGCACACCAATGAGAGCTACTCTTTCCTTCCACATATCTCTATCTTCCTTTCTGCTCACACTCTCTTCTCTACCACCACTCACAGGAGTTGTTACATACACCCTGTAGGAAGTTTCCACATGGGCAGAGGAAGTGTAGATGCACACTTAGTCAGTTTATCTTTGATTCTCAGTGGAGCAAGAAACGCAGATCAGGCCTCCCTGCTGAGCTCTGCCAGGTTCCCCGTCCAGGACAGACCAGCTGTAGTGTACAGACACGTATGTAGAACAAAGAGACTTTCTTCTTTCTAGCAACACTTATCCTCAAGATGCAGTGCTAAACACTTAAAGAGAGGACAATTCAGGGATCACCCCAACTCATGCCGTGAACATCTCTAAAAGTGCAGGACAGTATCCTAAAGCAGAGGAACTGATCTGGATAAAGCAAAGCAGCCAGGAGCCTACGTACTCTATCTAGCAGCGCAGGTGAAACCAGATAACTTCGGACACCTTGCTCAACTCAGGTAACTAGGGCTGAGGCTTGTGTCACCCTGATAGGACGGGTACCCTGACACTGCAGGGCAAAAGGTTGTATAGCGACAAAGGTCGAAACACGGACACAAGTATTATTCTTCTCAAGTATTCTACTTCTTCTAAAGTTCCGACAGAGCACATTACTAAATTGGGTTGGGACTCTCATGACCTACTCCTCTCCACTCCTCTGAATCAATACAGATCTAATGAAGTAAAGTCTGTATCAGTCACGTCCTATATTGTTCATCTGTACTGCCAAAGATTACACAGTAAAGAAAGAGTTTATTTATTCTATTGGGACTCAGTAATCATTGTACCAGCACCTACACACAAGCTACACCGTCCTTGGGTATCTCCCTTTCTGTGGGAAGCGGCACTGACAACCCGGGTGGGTCACATCTCCACTCCGGTCCACTGTGATAAGTGTCCAAGGGACCCATCACAGTCCGGCAGGTGACCAACCATTGGGGAAAAGTATAGCCAGCCACAAAATAACTAAAAGCACCCTATATTGGTCTATCATACATTTAGGGATGGGAAGGGGGGGGGGGGGGCAAATTCTAATAACAGATAAAAAAAAAAACAGGTCCCTGAATCCAGTCTAGTCCTGTATATGAAACTAATGTAAATTCTTCCTTTTTCATAATAAAACCCGCCTGAGCTTCCCGATCCATCATCATTTCTCATCCGGCCTTAGAGACCAAACAAGTGAAAAAAAAAATTGGCAGAATTGAAGAAAAGTTATAAAACAAGTAAAAATAAAACCAGCCTAGGTAAGCTGTCTGTGGCGGGATAATGAATAATGCCCGGGCCACCTCCTCTGACCTTGTGGAAGCCATCCATCATAACCTTCCCACCATCATCCTCATAAATGTTTTATCGGGGGAGGGAGAGTTCCTAAATGTAAGATTAATTATTGAGCTGTGACCTAATAACAGGGGGAAACGATTACAGAACATTTCATGTAAATACATTCAGCAACAAGGAAAAGTTCCAATTAAAGGGGTACTCCGGTGAAAATATTTTTCTTTCAAATCAACTGGTTTAAGAGGTTTATATAAAGTTGTAATTACTTCTTTTAAAAAATCTCGAGTCGTTCAGTACTTATCAGCTGCTGTATGTCCCACAGGAAGTGGTTTATTCTTTCCAGTCTGACACAGTGCTCTCTGCTGCCATCTCTGTCCATGTCAGGAACTGTCCAGAGCAGTAGCAAATCCCCATAGAAAACCTCTCCTACTCTGGACAGTTCCTGACATGGACAGAGGTGGCAGCAGAGAGCAAAGTGTCAGACTGAAAAGAAAACACCATTTCCTGCAGGACATACCGCAGCTGATAAGTACTGGAAGATTTTAAAACAGATGTAAAATACAAATCTATATAACTTTCTGAAATCAGTTGATTTGGAAGAAAAAGATTTTCGCCTGAGTTCCCCTTTAAAGGGATTTTTCCATTAGCCCCAAGTGTTAAGAAAATAAACTTTTTAGTAAACCTGCCTTCAGATTTTGCCACTTTTTCCTCACTGTGGGTGCTCAGTCACCTGCCACTTCTATTTCAACTATTGGCTGATGATGTCATATGAATAGGCCCACCAACCACACTCTACTGCAGTGACATCATACGCAATGACATCACTACCAAAACTCCTAGGCCCCAATGCAATGGGAATGTAGACTAAGAGCAACAGTCTCTGTACAGCTCTGCAGAATATGTTGGTGCTATAAAAAAACAAACAGCCAGTAGATGTCAGTGTGGAACTCTGCTCTAGGTCTATGAATCTCTTTATTAGTTTATTAGAAGTCAATGTTAATATTATTGAAGTAATAAAATTAAAGCATCTTGTCCTAAAAAAAAAAACCTCAGATAAAATAGTGAGTCTTTGGTTCATCAATATGGTCTAGTCATACAATGAGACATCCGCTGTTCCCAAAATGTGTGAGAGCCGTCAGTCACTAAGTAGGACCGCCCACTTGACTACTTAGCAAAGAATGAGCAGAAATTTACATGAATAAATGACAAGTTATCCTGGAACTTATCCCCAAAAGTATATATCAATCTCTTCAGCTCCTCCTGCCTGTAGATTAGACGTTTTTTAAACATGACAGGTTCCCTGTAAGACATGTAACCATTCATAGCACATTAAAAAAATTAAAGCAACTTTGCAAATAATTTTTATTAGAGAAATCTGTGGTGTCAGGCAGGTGTTGTTGCCTGTGTCAGCTCAGCCAGTGATGTTATAGTCGTGACGCCAGTGCTAGCCCAGCACACAGGTGTAATGTTGGTACCTGCTTGTTGTATGGCTGGCTGTACTGCTCCTAAAATGGTCGGTGACCTGACGGGTTGTTGCGGGTCCCTTGGACTCTTGTCACGGCAGTCCTGAGTGGCAACTGACCCACCCAGACTGTCGGTGCTGCCACCCACAGAAAGGGGAAAAATAACCCAAGGTGCACAGCGCTGTGTGTATAGAAGATGACAGAGTCCCAATAGAATAAAAAATAGAACAGCTTTAGTGTCAGACTTTGCAATATTACAGTACACGTTTCACAAAATAGATAAATCTTTACACAGACTTTAGTGCTTGACCTTTTGTGCTTGAGGAGGTGCTTGAGAAGAAGTAAGAGAGGTAGTTGTAGCGGTGCTTGCAAGGTAGAGTGGAGTAGAGTAGAGAAGCATAGAGGAGAGGAGTTAGCCAGAGGAGCCCTAACCCAGTGTAGCAATGTACTCTGACGGAACCTGGAAATACCTTAGTAGTGAAGTGTTTACTTGTATTTGTGTATGGACTTTGGTCTGACCACCTTCTGCCCCCTGGTATTGTCAAACCCGTCCCTGTAGAGTCCAGGATGTCCAGGATGTCCAGGATGTCCCAGTTGCCTGTTGTGCGCGGTAGGATGCTTAGGCCTTCAGTAGTAAGTGCTTTGTACTTTAAGGCTAGGTCCTCTTGTTTCAAGATACTGTCCTGCTCTTTCTAGACATATTCAAGGTCAGGGTGTTCGATGGTGATCTCCCGCTTTAAAGTGCTTAGCACGGCATAATAGATAAAATAGTAGTAATAAAAGAACTGGTTGTCTTCAACTGCATCTGTACACTGTTGTGTCTAGACTACACTGAGCTTGTTGTTCCTGACAGGGGTCCTGGCATTAGGCAGGCCCTCGCTTAACTACAGCAGGAACCGTGTTTTTTGTGTCTTTTCCCCCTGGGAATCTGGATAAGACTGAACTGCACTTCCTCAACCAGGCTCCTCCACAGGCTTCTGTAAGCCTACTTGTGAGTGGTGGGGATGAGTGTCTGCAGAAGTAAGAAGAAAAGAGAGAGGTCAGAAGTGAAGAGCACCTCCCATTGGTCACTAAAAAACACATGGTATACACAAAACATTAACCCAATTCTGACTTCAGCTGTGCAATTCATAGACATATAGAAAATACTGACACCTAATGGTGAAACCTTAGAATAACTCATCACCACTTTAACCTGAGAGAAAAGGCTTTTTGACAGGTGCACAGAAGAGAGAAAAACACCTGTGGTGGGACACCACAAATCTATGTTTTGTGTATACAGCTCCTATGGAGATCTATATGCAAAACAGGAGCCCGTGGAGCCTCATTGAAGAGTCTCAAAACACAGGACTAGCCAGATGTCCCTCCGGGAAGGACCCAGCCAAGGGGCAGCTCCTGTGAGGAAGATCTATGAAGATCAATGCGTCGCCATGGATACAGACTGTAAACAAATCCCTGTGCTGTCCTTTACAACCATTCCCAATTCAGTATATGGATCTGTGACCTGTGGTGGAGACAAGCCTCAGGGGCCAGGCCCTCAAAAATGTATATATACTGGATTCTAGACGGTATACTACTCTGAGGAGGCAGAAGATGTCTCACTCTCAGACAGCAGGGTATTTGACGTTACACAGTGCCATGTATTCACATAAATCTAAGCATTGTTTTTAACTAAACTTAAGGCGGATTCATACGAACCAGTGTAAGTGTAAAAAGAAAGAAGTCGCTGTGCCAAAAACAACATCTGCACATCAAGAAATCAGTATAATTACTGCCATAGTGTAGATGATGACACAATCCACTCCTCTCTCTCTATCTATCTATCTATCTATCTATCTATCTATCTATCTATCTATCTCCTATCTATCTATCTATCTATCTATCTCCTATCTATCTATCTATCTATCTATCTATCTATCTCCTATCTATCTATCTATCTATCTATCTATCTATCTATCTATCTATCTCCTATCTATCTATCTCCTATCTATCTATCTATCTATCTATCTCCTATCTATCTATCTATCTATCTATCTATCTATCTATCTATCTCCTATCTATCTATCTATCTATCTATCTATCTATCTATCTATCTATCTATCTCCTATCTGTCTATCTATCTATCTATCTATCTATCTATCTCCTATCTATCTATCTATCTATCTATCTATCTCCTATCTGTCTATCTATCTATCTATCTATCTATCTATCTATCTATCTATCGGTGCATTTACACAGAGAGATTTATCTGACAGATTTTTTAAGCCAAAGCCATAAACAGGGAACGGGTCATAAAGGAAAGACTGAGATTTCTCCTCTTTTCAAATCCATTCCTGGCTTTGGCTTCCAAAATCTGTCAGGTAAATCTGCCTGTGTAAACACACCATATCTATCTCCTATCTATCTATCTCCTATGTATCTATCTATCTATCTATCTATCTATCTATCTATCTATCTATCTATCTGTCTGTCTATCTATCTATCTATTATCTGTCTTCTATCTATCTATCTATCTATCTATCTATCTATTATCTATCTATATATCTCCTATATATCTATCTCTCCTATCTATCTATCTATCTATCTATCTATCTATCTATCTATCTATCTATCTATCTATCTCCTATCTATCTATCTATCTATCTATCTATCTATCTATCTATCTCCTATATATCTATCTCTCCTATCTATCTATCTATCTATCTATCTATCTATCTATCTATCTATCTATCTATCTCCTATCTATCTATCTATCTATCTATCTATCTATCTATCTATCTCCTATCTATCTATCTATCTATCTATCTATCTATCTATCTCCTATCTATCTATCTATCTATCTATCTATCTATCTATCTATCTATCTCCTATCTATCTATTATCTATCTATCTCCTATCTATCTATCTATCTATCTATCTATCTATCTATCTATCTATCTATCTATCTATCTATCTATCTAACTATCTAACTATCTCATCTATCTATCTATCTCCTATCTATCTATCTATCTATCTATCTATCTATCTATCTATCTATCTATCTATCTATCTTTTCTCTCTTTCTCTCACAACCTTGCTGGAGCCAGTGGATAAAGTCTTGACCACAGACTGAGCATTATAACAAGCACAAAGTCCACGGCACTTCTGATATCAGTGCAAATACAACTTTTTATTCCATAGTAATTCAGGTAATACAATAAACATGAGGAACACAATCATATCACCGGCAATCCTATCACCATTTTTATGTGTGACAATCTGAACAACAGTACAAGTATATATACAGGTGCAATTAGCAGGCACCAATCTTGATAGGTAATAACATATGTCAGTCATGGGTGATATAGCCAGCAAAATTAGGCGAGGGTCCTCCAACTCATGGTGAGTGGTCTATCCGTGTTACAGCCCTTAATAACTATATACGTCTACAAGACAAAAGAAAGAAGAAACAAATAATAATGAATATCATGTATAATAATTACAGCTATGTTGTTTATATTTCCCCTAATGCACTATGGAGACAAGCATTATGCAGAGCATGGCATCAAGGTACAGCTATGGGATCCTACCAGACTTGACCTTGTATTCTACATTTAATCCATACATACATAGCATTTCCAATTCATTTATCCAACAAAGTTTTTTCCTCTTCAAATGAGAAGTCCGGAGCTGGCAGGGGGGGATACTGCTTACAAGTACGAACTTACCTCTTCCCGTGCCCGCTACGAGCAGTGGTACAGACCTCAGGACCCCTGCCGGAAGGAGTCATGACTCCTGTCCTGGTTGATAGCTGTCCTGGTTGACTGGCTGCTCAGCCAATCAGTGACTTGAGAGTTCTGCCTCAGTCATAGACTGGCTGGGCGACCAGTCCATCAGCCAGGTTGTGACTTGTCAGCTCTGAAGATCCAGTGTAGGTCTTGAGCCCAGTCCCGCTGTTCACCATGATCACGGGGAGAGGCAAGTTAGTACTTATTATCAAATTCCCCCTGCTGGCTGCCGAATTTTAAAAATTGCTGTACTTCTCCTTTAATAATAACCGTCTATTTCCACCTCCATCCACCATCTGTCCTAGTTTGCCGTTAATATTTCTAGAAAAAAAAACAAAAATAATTGTCACTCTGTAGGTGATGATGAACGTAGAAGGGAATGAACCCCTTGATTCACAATAATGAATCACAAAATCAAAAATCTCAGCACTCACCAGTAGAATTACTTGTACTTTATTTATCTATCCAACATATAAGCAAAAAACAGGACGCGTTTCGTCTCAATGCCAGTAGCTGAAAAAGGGATTGAGCTGAAATGCGTCCCGTTTTATGCTTATGTTGGACACTTAATAAAGAACAAGCAATTCTACTGGTGAGTGCCGAGATTTTTTGTAATTTAATGTTTGTGGCATTAAACGTAAAAGGGAAGGATATGGGGAGATTGTTGGAATTCTGTAGTTGTCCTGTCATTATTTTTAATGATGTGCCAATACTTGTTAATATTTCTACTGATCCTGTCTGAAAGGTGAGAATAAGTAAAGGCAAAGGATACCCGTTTTGAGTCCAGCACCCTATCCTTCCATTGTAGTAATTTATCCCCATGCGTTGCCTTCACCTTATTGTTATACTATTCTAACTGTAATGCAAGGTAACCTCTCTCTCTGAAGTCACCTGTCATTCTGTCCAGAGTCGTGTCTAATTGGTTTTCTTCCCTAACTATTCTACTTGTCCGCAACCTTTGAAGGGATTTTTTTTTTTATCCTTGGGGGATGGCTTTTGCAATGCAGGGTATTGTTGCAATCAGCGCCCTTGATGTACATGTCCGCCACCAGTTTGTCCCCCCTTATGGTCGCAGTCACGTTCAAATAATGAATAGTCTGAGTATCATAAGTCAATGTAAATTCTATACTCTCATCAATAGTATTTATATTCCACAGATTGCATCGTCAATGTAGCGTCACCACCTCAGGATATGCCTGAAGTGGTGGGCCACATAGGCCGACTGTTCCTCCAAATCAACCATAATCAAGTTTGCATACTACAAGTTCAAGAAGCCTAAGCACAAAGTCCTGTTCTATGGGAGAAATACAGATATTACTGAATATGGATTCTCGTCCCAAGACTATGGGTCTCCCTTGTGGATTTATTTTGTTTTTATGGATTTTAGGTAGAAAATATAATATGACCTCTGATATTTTACTATCAGATATTCACTTAGTATCTCATCTATGATGGTAACTTTGGATAACCATTCAGCTTTAGATACACCACCCGATCACTTAAAGGAGTTATCCAGCATTTAAATTTTTTTTATATATATATTGCTGCCAAGTTGGTAAATATGTTATACTTACCTCTCTGTGCTCCCCCGGTGTCCCGATGTGGCCTCTCCAGTGTCCCCTGCTGACAGCCTGCTCAGCCAATCACTGGCTGAGATAGGACAGCGCCATGGCCAGTGATTGGCTGAGCGGGCTGTGACTCCAGAGACAAATTCACCTCTGAAGTAGCGGAGCTGCAGTCAGCAGGGGACACCAGAAAGGCCACACCGGGACACTGGGGGAGTATGGGGAGGTAAGCATAACATGTTTATTATGTTTACCAACAGGGCAGCAATATATAAAAATGTTTTAAACGCTGGATAACCCCTTTAACTGATGATATGCCTCCTCTAGATATTAACCCCTGTCCATGATCACCATGGTGCCACCTTTATCAGCAGGCTTGATTACCAATTTGTGATCATGGACCAATAAGTTAAGAGCTTGAATGTTAAATTCGGAAATAGTACATCACCTTCATCAGTGTTGGATTGAGGTACCTTGGGTCCACCAGGGAATTTGATTCTATGGACCTCCTGTGTCCTAACTGTCAGCAGCAGCACACAGAGCAGTTGGAAGCAGCCTGAGAGGAGGAGGTGCGGGGAGGGTCCCAGGGAAGAGGAGAGGGGCTGCACTGATTCTGTACACTACATGCTGCTGCCTGTCACCCCAATCACTCCCTTCCTCTATATAGTAAGATGAAACTTTAGGTTACTATATACAGGCAGTAAGTGACAGGCATGTGCAGCAGTGCTGAGGGATTATATGTCATCCTGGAGCTGCTAAACAGGGAGTCCCACCTCCTGCTCAGGGGCCCATCAAGGGGTAGGGCCCACCCGGGGATTCCCCTACTCCCCTGCAGGCCAGTCCAAGCCTGACCTTCATCAAATAGCTTTGGAAGATCAGCCGATGACAATGATCATTGTAGAGACATGATGAAGGGTCCCACGTTTCAACATGGAAAAAAAAAAAAAAAGAGTATAAAAGCAGTACCTAATGTGTCAGTACCTGACGTGACCATGTTAACAGTTTCAGCAGATTGCCTAATAAGCAGCATCAGAACATCACCTCCCAAAAACAGCAGTGTACCCCTCATGAACATAGCGGTTTTCAGTTCTGAGAAGTGCGCCCCATCTGTGTGCAGGTTGTGAGTGAAATTGCAGATCAGCCCCATTTCCTGCAATAGAGTTGGGATGCAATACCAGATACAACCCAAGGAGAGGGGAGGCGCTGCACACATCCTGAAGAAGACTGCTGTGCAAAGCAGGATAAAAGGCAAGTATGGCATAACCCAGAAAACAAGAACAATATGAGAGTGCATATTAATGTGACATACGCTATATTCTCTATATGGTGCATTTATTAGGAGTGAGGACTTAAAGTGTCACTGTCGTTTGATTTTTTTTTAATTTTTTGCAGAAATCAATAGTCCAGGTAATTTTAAGAAACTTTGTAATTGGGTTTATTAGGCAAACATACCATTATTTGCCTTCAAAAAGACTTTCCCCATCCCCCCCTCCCCTCTCCTCTCTCTCATTCACTGCAAAATATCAGGAAATCTCGACTCTTTTACATCAGTTGGGTCCTGTCTGCTCTATGGAGAGGGGAGGAGGGAGATTAGTCGCCAGCAGAGGGCAGAGAACAAAGGATTACACAGCAGGAGCTGCATGAAAGCTGCTATTCAGAGGTCAGAGAGGTCAGTGCTGACTGTCAGAGGAGATAGTCGGTGATGTAGCTGTAAATTAACTCTTTGTTGTCCTGTTTTGGTGCCTCATCTCCCTCCACCCCTCCCCTCTCCATAGAGAACCATGAAGACAGAGGGGAGAGCTTCAAGCTGCTTTCTCATAATAAAAATGCATTTTTTGGCTAATAAACCCAATTACACAGTTTCATAAAATCGTCTGGACTATTGATTTCTGCCAAATAAAATTATTTAGAGTGCAATATTTCAATAGAAGTCATGTAGCATGAAGGGGCAGATTGTTCTGTAGAACTGAAGACAGAGAACTAAGTGCATGGGACTGGCGATGCTCTGCACAGGACACGCAGAACATCACTTCTGGGTCATCATGATGCCAAACATGATGGACAGCAGACACTACAGATGCCCTCTTGGCTGCAGGACAGGCTACAGATGGATGGTCACTGGCCACCAGCTTCCCTATTAAATACATTACACAGCAGGATGGTGGATTCCAGCTCTTCACATTCATCCTTCTATAGTAATGTGCTGTATACATAGAAATACACAGCTATAGAGAGTTCAGAAAGAGGTGAGTTTAAAGAGGAACTACCATGGTGTTCAAGGCTTGTAGTTTATACTGTAATCTATTATTTGTGGAGTTAAAGAGGTATTCCACTTGAACAAAACTTTTAACATGTTACTGCCCATGGGGAGACTAACAATTCCTTCCATAGTTGTTATTATGTATTCAGTCTCCTTCCCCCAGTTCTCAGCTGCTGCCTTCTGCTGAAAAAAACAAAACAAAACATAAAAATCTGTGTGGGAGCTTTTCTCCCTGCCTCCTCCTCTTCCCCCCTCCCTTCTGAGACAGCTGATGTAAACAAGTCTTTGACAGGCGTTATCTGCAACTTTGTAGCTATAACCCCCTCCCGGCATTACAAAGAAGCTACAATGTTGCAGATAAAGCCTGCCAGGGACTTGTTTACAGCAGCAGTCTCAGAAGGGAGAGACGGAGAGAAAAACACACACAGATTTTTGTGTTGTTAGCGGCAGCTCTGGACTGGGGCAACTTAATACATAACAACAAGTATGGAAGGAATTGTTAGTCTCACCATTGACAGCAACATATCAAAAGTTATTTTGAGTGGAATATCCCTTTAAGTCTTATATTAAAGTTTCTTTAATCTACAGAAAGTAGGCACTAAAGGACAATGGGAAAGTGCCAGGAACTGCAGGGGAGGGGTCAGAAGTGGGAGGTGGGGTTTAGCTTAGGCAGGAGGAGGGCCTTTAGCTAACTTGTATAGAGGCAAAAGAGAGAACACAAGCTGTGCTGGAGAGGGACAGGTGTAAGGTTGCAGCATTTCCTTCTGCCCGGCATTTTTTTATTTTGCCCGGATAACCCCTTTAAGGCAGTTTGGGATTAAATGTCGACACAAGTAAACAATATATGTTGCCAAGTATGATATCCATCTTGAAAAGAATAGTTTTGTTATTACTCATTAGAGCGAGATTCTAAAACATGTTCTTTTTTCAATTTGTTTCTATTTTCTGTTTGTAATTTTTTTTAAATTTCATATTATTTGTATATTATTATGGGGTTGGCCACCTTGCCTGAAGTTCTGCTCTGCTCTGTTAACAGCATTTAGAAAGACGGTTTACAGCAACAACATGGACATAGAAAGCTAGGGCTGACTCATTGACTTCTATGGGAGTGTTGTGGGCATGCTTTGAGACTTGTGCAGTGGTCATTCTGCTTTGCTTTGGTTGTCCAGGCATGATGGGAGTTGTCGTTTTGCAACAGCTAAGGGAGAACCAAGGGCCCTATTACACTAAACGATTATTGTGCGAAAAATCGTTATATTGTTCAAAAGTTCTGTGTAATTGCAATCGTTCGTATGTTGTTGATCGTTGATTTAGATGTGAGGGTCCTCTTACACAAAGCGATTTTTAACGATAAACGATCGCAAACGAGATTGTTTATCGTTAACCTGAAATTGTTCAATATATTACACAGAGCGATGGTCGTTAGTTACGATTGTTATTGTGATTGTTACTATGATTGTTTATTCCTCCTGATTTCAGCAAAACAATGGACAATGTGCAATTACACTGAATGATTAGTAAAAAAATGTGAAACTTAAGCGAGTGAATGTGGAATTACAGCAAGCAATTAACGAACGATTAACGATAATTTTAATCAACGATTAACGACATACGATAGTTTTTCCGAACGTTGCCTGCAAGTACACAGAATGATTATCGTTTAAATTCGAACTATATAACGATTTTTCGCACGATAATCACCCTGTGTAATAGGGCCCTGAACCTAAAATTATTGTTAATCGTTCGCTAATCGTTCGCTGTAATTCCACATTCGTTCGCTCAAGTTCCGCATTTGTTCACTAATCGTTCAGTGTAATTGCACATTGTTTATTGTTTTGCTGGGATCAGAAGGAGAATACGATCATAGTAACGATCGCAATAACAATCATAGTAACGATCGTATCTAACGACCATCGTTCTGTGTAATATGGTGAACGATTTCAGGTTACACCAAACAATCTCGTTTGCGATTGTTTATCGTAATGCTGCGTTTACACGGAGCGATAATTCGCCCAATCGATCATTTAACTATTTTGAAGCAACGGTTTGGTTTTTACAACGATCAGCATTTAGACGAATAAATCATTAGAAAAATCGTTCGAAAATTGGTAAGAAAAATCGTTATTGCAATCGTTTGTAAGATCGCTTAAGCCCATCTTTCACTTAGGGTGAATCATTGAAAGACTGCTTACACGAAGCGATCTGCAAATTTTTAGCGAACGACAATTTGAGAACATGTTGAAAGATCAAAATGAACGATTTCTCGCTCGTCGCTTGATCGTTCGCTGTGTTTACGATTATTGCTCAAATGCCATCGTAATTGTGAAAATTTAAACGATAATCGTTTAGTGTAAATGCAGCATTAGTCGTTAATCGTTAAAAATCGCTCCGTGTAATAGGACCCTAAGGTTCCCTTCCCCTGGGCTATAGGATAAGAAAGTTGAGTATTCTCTGCAGCCTGTACTATCTGCAATTCTCCATAGAACTTACTAGCTCAAGATCTCTGCTTACTGTGAGCCAATACAGACCTCCTGTTCACACAGTGTAAGGCTATGTTCACACTACGGAAGAGATTGGCCGCAGTGTTCTGATGCAGGCGCATTAGAGCGCGCTCGCATCAGAACTCCCCATAGCACACAATGAAGCAAGCGGCCAGAGCCGCTCGCTTCATTGTGTGAGCTGAAAGGCCATGTCAGTTCTTTGCGACGCCGTATGGGATCCCGGCCAGAGCGTATACTATGTGTATATGCTCCAGTCGGGATCCCATAGCAGATAAGGCAGTGTTCCACACCGTACACTTTTACAAAGTGTGAACATAGCCTAACACAATAAGAGCAATCAGGACCGGAGAGCCATTACTATAGCAAATTCAGCTCTGCTACATCGGAGAGTGCAATTTTAGCAGGTAACCTTGCGAATAATTTTAGGAAAGGCAATCAGCATCTGGCATGATGAAAAAGTGCTGGAAATGCTAGTGCCACCTCTTCTCCGGGCAGTGCCTTGTAATGCCACCAGGTGCCAGCAGTCACACCTCCTTGGTCTGGAGGAGGGAGCACATGAAGCTTAGTGCACGGTTGAGACACGAGGTTGTCATATTTCCTTTCTAACCCTGGGGGCACACTGTGAGATCTAGAGGGAAATGTTAAACAGGATTTACTGGTTTCACACGCTCGCTGCTAGACTATAAGCCATCATTTCATTACCATAACGTCTGCTGCAAGTCACAGTGAGCATAGCAGCCGTAGCCGCCACCGCAGCAGCAGCAGCAGCCAGGGGCTCACAGATGCCAGCAAAGGACTGGGGATTTACACTCTGGTATCCAGTCATCCATCGCTCAGGACGCAGCCAGGACACAGCTCCGGTAAGGCGACGGGCACCGAGCGGGAGGCAGACGGTGGGCATTGTGTTCGCTGGTGCAACAAAGCACCCCCGTGCATCCTAGAAAACTTTGTACAAGGCTGTGTTCACATACAGTATTTCCGTCAGTCTTTTTTCAACCAAAACCAGAAGTGGCAAAATTCTAATGGAAAGATTTGCCCACCTAATAACAGTCCTTGTGATAACGCTAACTCATCGATCACCGCCGCCATGGCATTGTTTCGGATGCCCACTTTCTATTCTTTGCAAAAAAAAAATTTAAAGTGATGCAAAGAATCGAGTCTATCCGAATATTTTTTTTTAAAATCGTGTTACGGAGTGCGGATATGTCGGTGATTTTACCAGAGATAATTATTCCCCCCCTCCCTCCCCGGAGTCTTTAAGCCTAGCCGGCTGTGGTGACAAAGGGGGGAAAGTGGCGGAGGTCTTGCGTGCAGGGGGTTAACGTGATAATAGTGGTAATTGCTGTTTGGAATACTAATTGTCTGTTATGGAAGGGAGAGCGTATGATTGTGTATCCAGGGATCGTGTCTGTGCTTGTGCGATGATCAGGTCAGAACATAGCCCTGGGCTGGAGGAAGGAGCAGTCTGTTCCCAGCAGTCTGCAGAGCTGCCAGAAAGGTCACTTTAGGTTGGGCAGATGAATATTTTAGTGTTTATGACATACCTTAGGGTTACCTCTGCCAGCCACAGGGATGGGGGAGACTGATGGAGAGGATGCACATCTGCCCATATGGATCTCCTCTATACCTCACCTGGGATATTCACAGTAATGCACTGCGGTCATCTCTATTGGTGATGGGGGGGGGGGGCAATATTAATACTTGGGGGGGAGGAAATTTATTACTACTTATTATGTTAAATGTTTTATGTTTCTAGGATGTAGGAGTTATCCTTTGCCTTTTATGCTGGTCAAAAACCTCAAGTTTTTTATAAAAACACAAAAAAACACTATTTATGGAATAATGGAATAACCACTTTTTCAAAAACTTTTTATGTTTTTTTTTTAGTTTTTTACTATTATAAAAAAAAATTGGTGTTTTATTATTTTGGATGTTTTTCCCCTTTTTATACATGTATCCCCTTCCTGGTGAGGTCAGAAATTCCTTTTTTTTTTTTTTAAATAACTTTTTATGATTTTTATGCTTTTTCTTTTTTTTCTACTATTATAAAAAAAATGGTGTTTCATCATTTTGGCTATTTTTTTCTCCCCTTTAATTTTTTTTAAAATAAATGTATCCCTTGCCTGGTGAGGTCATAAATCCCTTAAAAAATTAATGCTTTTTATGCTTTTTTTTAAAAAAACTATTATAACATTTTTAGTTTTATCAATTTGAACCCCCCATCCCCCTACTTTATGTCTTTATACATGTATCCTCTCCCTGGGGAGGTCAGAAATCCCTTATTTTTTTAACTTTTTTATTAACTTTATGCTTTTTTTTAAAACTATTAAAACAAACTGGTGTTTTATCCTTTAGGTTGTTTTTCCCCCCTATTTTATGTTTTTATACATGTATCCCCTCCTGGGTGAGGTCAGATATCCCTTATGTATCGTACTTGATATGTTTCTCTTGTACTTGCACATATTGGTGTTTGGATACAGTGTACAGTATGTTGGGGGACGATCTCGGTGGATGAAGAAGGGGGCAGATAATAAATAGACGTTAGAATGATCTGGTCTTTATTTTTGTAGTGAGATGATGTTGTTGCTGGTGACAGTCGTCATCCCACAGGGCATTGAGCAGGGAGATGAGAGCGGAGCTGTAGGATGTCGCTGTGGACTGTCTATGCCGTGAGGGGATGTAGAATGCAACACTTTGTGACAGCAGCATCCAGTTATAAAGGGAAAGGGCTATATACACCATGTGACATCACCGCGCCCATTATTATCATCATCCAATCACGGGGACCATTATATAGACTGCGTGACATCACTACTCATCAATATCATCCAATCACAGTGACCTGCTATATAAACTGTTTGACATCACTGTACTAATCAATATCATCATCCAATCACAGCAACTGGCTATATAGACTGTGTGACATCACCGCGCCAATATTACCATCATTCAATCATACTGACCTGCTATATAGACTGTGTGACATCACCGCACCAATATTATCATCATCCAATCATACTGAACTGATATAAATAGACTGTGTGACATCACTGCACTCATCAATATCATCATTGCATCCAATCACTCTGACCTGCTATATAGACTGTGTGACATCACTGTATTAATCAATATCATCCAATCACACTGACCTGCTATACAGACTGTGTGACATCATTGTACTCATCAATATCATCATCCAATCACAGTGACCTGCTATATAGACTGTGTGACATCACTGTACTAATCAATATCATCCAGTCACAGTGACCTGCTGTATAGACTGCGTGACATCACTGTACTAATCAATATCATTATTCAATCACAGTGACCTGCTATATAGACTGTGTGACATCACTGTACTCATCAATATCATCATCCAATCACACTGACCTGCTATATAGACTGCGTGACATCACTGTATTAATCAATATCATCCAGTCACAGTGACCTGCTGTATAGACTGTGTGACATCACTGTACTCATCCATATAATGTTGTATGCAGGACATGAGGACCATCACCTGCCACCAACCCCGATGTTCCTTTCCGCGGCCATCACTTGTAAATTAGATGTACAGGTGCACATACTCTGCTGTCGCCTGTCACCATACCATATGCTCTGTCCCTGCTGTGCTGTACAAGTGTGCTGTGGTGAGCTCCCCCGGGTGGCCGGAAGCCACCATACTGTACGCTGTCCCTACAGTGCTGTACAAGTGTGCTGTGGTGAGCTCCCCCTGGTGTCCGGAAGCCACCATACCGTACGCTGTCCCTGCTGTGCTGTACAAGTGTGCTGTGGTAAGCTCCCCCATGTGGTCGGAAGCCACCATACTGTGCGCTGTCCCTGCTGTGCTGTACGAGTGTGCTGTGTTGAGCTCCCCCTGGCTGTCACCTGTCACCATACCATACGCTGTCCCTGCTGTGCTGTACAAGTGTGCTGTGGTGGGCTCCCACTGGTGGCCAAAAGCCACCATACCGTACACTGTCCCTGCTGTGCTGTACTAGTGTGTTGTGGTGAGCTCCCCCTGGTGGCCAAAAGCCACCATACCGTACACTGTCCCTGCTGTGCATGTGATGTGAATTCTTCTTCATGGAAAAATAAGACATTCCTGAAAATAAGACCTAGCACATTTTTGGGAGCACAAATGAATATAAGACACTGTCGGATTTTCGAGGAAACACGGTGGATGAAGATTTTTTTTTTTAGTCTTTGCGGCCTTCTTCTTGCACAGTGTGAACATGCCCCAACCTCTAAAAAGACTATCAAAGACTAGTCTGTGCAACGTTGCCCTTCACCCCCCATCCGCTCAGCAGTAGATAACCACAACCCCCAATATTTCCCTCCCCGGTTACTGTATCATTGCCGGTTGGGGGTCATTACACAAGTCAGACCATCAGATAACCTTCACACTAGCAATGAATGGCGGCATTAAGCAGCAGGTTGCATAAGCGAGCGCCCATAAACCGGCTATACCACAAGCAAACACATTTATGAGCCAAATGTTGTCTATCTGTTTATATGCAAAATAGATTGATTGAATTTCTCGCCTCCTTCTGCGCACCGCACAGCGACGTCCTTGTTCTCTATATGGACGTGTCACCTATAGAACCCTAACCTATACATTGAGCTTAGCTATAGGCAGGGATGCTACAGGCTTCAGGTCAGGGATGGGGAAGCTGCCGCCCTCCAGCTGTTGCAAAACTACAATTCCCATCATGCCTGGACAGCCGAAGGCTGAAGGTGATGGCAGGCTCCCTGCTCATCGCCCGTAGCTCTTTCCTATGGCTTTAGCTGTCACAGACGTTAGAACCATATGTTATACAGATCTGCAGCTACAGGAAAGAACAAGCAGAGGGGACGCACATGTTTTATATAGGATCCCTGAGGTGCCTGCATTTCAGCTGCACATATCCATGTACTTATATATATATGTATATAGTCACTCCACACTCCATCATCCTGTCCAGATGTTCACCCTGATGTGACTCCCCGTGAATGTATATTGCAGATGTGCTGACCTATTGTCATATACTTCTGCAGGGGGAGGAGGGGAGGGGGGTGGTATGTGTCATGGCAGCCAGGAATAGCCAACAAGCCACCATGCCTACAGCCGCACCACTGTCTTTGTAGGTCTCAATCACTACGTTTGTAGAAACGGGCGTAACTAGAATTCATAGGGCCCCATGGCGAAATAACGAAGCCCCCAGGGAAACAAACCGGCAGCAATACTTAAAGCGATTGTTCACCAATTTTTTCTTTCAAATCAACTGGTGCTAGAAAGTGGCGGAGATTTGTCATTTACTTCTATTTAAAAAAAAAACTTCAGTCTTCCGGTACTTATCAGCTGCTGTATGTCCTGCAGGAAGTGGTATTTTTTCCAGTCTGGAAAGCAGGAGAGTAGGGATGGTCCGAACCTGGTTCGGGTCGGGTTCGTACGAACCCGAACCCTCGGAAATGATTCCCGCTGTCTGTCTTCTCCGTGGAGAGGGTGGATACAGCGGGAGGACCGCCTGGAAAACTGGGATACAGCCATAGCCATAGGCTGTATCCTAGTTTTCCAGGCAGTCCTCCCGCTGTATCCACCCGCTGCACGGAGCGGGCAGACAGCGGGAATCTGATGCTGAGCATTCGGGTTCATACGAACCCGAACCTCGGCAGATTCGGACCATCCCTACAGGAGAGGTTTTCTATGAGGATGTGCTGCTGTTCTGAACAGTTCCTGACAGGGACAAAGGTGGCAGCAGAGAGCACTGTGTCAGACTGGAAAGTATACACTACTTCCTGCACAGTATACAGCAGCTGATAAGTACTTGAAGACTGGAGCTTTTTTTTTTTTTTTTTAGAAGTAAATTACAAATCTCTGGCACCTGTTGATTTGAAAGAATGTTTTTTTTTTTTTTTTTTTGGTGAACAACTTTTATATGGTATGGATAATGGCGCCAAATAACCCACACAGTACGCCAATCCCTACAAAAGAAGAGGCAATAAATAAAAAGGGGCTAAAAGAGAGATGGTCTTTGTTGCCGATAGCAACTAATCACAACATAGATTTTATTTAAAATCTTGAAACACATTGATTGCTGTGGGGAGATTTATCAAACATGGTGTAAAGTGAAACTGGCTCAGTCGCCCCTAGCAACCAATCAGATTCCACCTTTCATTCCTCACAGACTCTTTGGAAAATGAAAGGTGGAATCTGATTGGTTGCTAGGGGCAACTGAGCCAGTTTCACTTTACACCATGTTTGATAAATCTCCCCCATAGTTTTTATTTATATTTGTGCACTTTGTGGGCCCATCAGTATCAGGATACCACGGTGCTACAGCTATAGTTATACCTGTAAGACAGGGATGGGGAAGCTTCTGCACTGCAGCTGTTGACAAACTACAATTCCCATCATGCCTGGA
Source organism: Dendropsophus ebraccatus (assembly GCF_027789765.1). NCBI lineage: Eukaryota > Metazoa > Chordata > Amphibia > Anura > Hylidae > Dendropsophus > Dendropsophus ebraccatus. The sequence continues at coordinate 14,549,902 of NC_091468.1, read as the reverse complement.
GCTTAATTGACAGTTTTGGCTGTCCAGTCATGATGGGATTTGTAGTTTTGCAAAAGCTGGAGGGCCAAAGGTTCCCCATTCCTGCTCTAAATCCAACATGGCCAATCGTATCTTCGCATGTATTTAGGGAGTTGAGAGGCCCAACAGACAGATTCCATCCGCCCGCACGAAAAACTGACATGTCAGTTCACGCAATGGAGCGTACGGCTCCGGCCGCACGCTTCATTGTGTGCATCGGTGAATTGGGATGCGGGCGCACACGGGTGCGCCTGCATTCGAATTCACCAGTAGTGAAGATCATCCGACCGGTACTGCAGATGACTGGTTTCAGAAAGTTATATAGATTTGTAATTTACTTCTATTTTAAAATCTCCAGTCTTCCATTACTTATCAGCTGCTGTATGTCCTGCAGGAAGTGAAGTATTCTCTCCAGTCTGACGCAGTGCTCTCTGCTGCCACCTCTGTCCATGTCAGGAACTGTCAGAGCAGGAGAAGTTTTCTATGGGGATTTTCTAATGCTCTGGACAGTTCCTGACATGGACAGAGGTGGCGGCAGAGAGTTCTGTGTCAGACTGGAAAGAATACACCACTTCCTGCAGGGCATACAGCAGCTGATAAGTACTAGAAGACTGAGATTTTTAAATAGAAGTAAATTACAAACCTATATAACTTTCTGAAACCAGTTGATTTGAAAGCAAAAGATTTTTGCCGGAGTACCCCTTTAACTAGTACTTGGACCCTGTATACTCCAATGGCCGGTGTTCCTGCATTACTTCCCGTCATGGAGGGTCTTAGTGTTACCAGACAGTGTAGCGGTGAAAGGGTTGATTCTGCGGACATACAGTCTTGCTTGGCTCTGGTCCCGCTCTATGTGTGTGCATTTCTCACACACATACAGTCCGCAGACTAAACCCCCACTAATCCCTCTGAGAAGACCGTCTGGCAATAAGGAGAACCATTCTTCTGAGGGCTCCTGCAAAGCTGGCCTCAATTTCTGAATGTTGCTGCCAATACATCTGACTCACTCCCATGGAATCCTACCTTAGGTTTTTTAATTCCCCTAGAAGGAGAACTTGTATAAGAAACATATAATACAATTCGGATACAGAATGGCCGCCCTATTGACATATATGTTCCTTTCTAGTAGCGTTTCATCCACTATAACAATCATTGCAACTACTTCTTTGTATAAGGTCATCCAGAAATAGCGCCGCTCTTGCCTTTAGGCCGGACGTAGTATTGCAGCGTAGCTCCATTCAAATGTATGTGTTACCCTATGTAGCCTATAGGTGGCACTGTTTGCTCTCATAGACTTTGATGAAACAATCCATTGATCGGACAGGACGGTACATTTGCTGATACTCTAGAAAAAAAGTTGTGACAAATGACAGGAAACAAAACCAGGGATGTGTCGCAGCTTTTTATGTAGTAAGATGATGGTGGGGGAGTGATCTCAGACCACCGCTGATTTGCAGAATGAAAGGGCTCTATAAAGAGCTTAAAGGAGTTGTCTCACCATGACAACCTCTTTTCAGTTTTAAAGCTGACCTGGTAAAGCCCTAATTGTTGTGAGCCCGGCCTCGAACCCCCCCAATCCCCCCCCCTTCCCCCCCGTTTGGGATCAACCTTCATCACTGGAGGAAACTGCAGCCGTCTCAGAGGAAATTGAGACTTAGGGCCCTATTCCACCGGACGATTATCGTTCAGATTATCGTTAAATCGTTCGAATCTAAACGATAATCGTTCGGATGAAATGCAGTTAACGATTAACGACCGAGCGAGAAATCGTTGATCGCTTTATAAGACCTGGACCTATTTTTATCGTTGCTTGTTCGCAAAACGTTCGCAAATCGTTCGCATTGAATAAGACCTCGTTCGGTCGTTTGCAATAGATTGTTGTTGTGTGTTGTGAAGTGTTGTTTTATTTTCAGTCTGACACAGTGATCGCTGCTGCCACCTCTGGCTGAGTCAGGAAACCCTGTGAATCCCCATAGAAAACCTCTCCTGCTCTAGACAGTTCCTGACTCGGCCAGAGATGTCAGCAGAGAGCACTGTGTCAGACTGAAAATAAAACAACACTTCCTGCAGGACATACAGCAGCTGATAAGTATGGGAAGACATGAGATTTTTTGATAGAAGTAAATTACAAATCTGTATGACTTTCTGATATCAGTTGATATGAAAGAAAAAGATTTCCACTGGAAAACCCCTTTAAATCCATTACAGGGACTCTGCTAGAGGGACATAGGTGCTGAGTACCAATAAGCCTCTGTCCTGGTCAGATTATCTAGATACAGGCATAGGGCAGCATGGAAGGCCTGGCCATGTATAGGGATCTATATGGAGCCTTTACACCTGGGTCCAAGAGCTACAACTAGATCCTATAATGTGTCATCATTTACACATTAGCCCATGAGCTATACCATTGCATTACGTGCAGCATAAGTGTGTGTTCACACGTAGTGGATAGGCTGCAGATTTGTTGCAGATTTTAACATCCCTGAAGTTAAAGGGGATCATTTAAGATTTTTTTTTTTAATTACATGCAACTTATAAATGATATTGTTTACACAAGGTGGATAAATTAGAAATTTCCTAAAGATCAAATTTAAAGGGTTAGATAAAAAAAGATCTTTCAAATCAGAAAGTGCCAGAGATTTGTAATTTACTCGTATTAAAAAAAAAAAATCTCAAGTTTTCCAGTACTTATCAGCTGCTTTATGTCCTGCAGGAAGTGGTGTATTCTTTCCAGTCTGACACAGTGCTCTTTGCTGCCACCTCTGTCCATGTCAGGAACTGCCCAGAGCAAGAGAGGTTTTCTATCAGGATTTGCTACTGCTCTGGACAGAGGTGGCAGCAGAGAGCACTGTGTCAAACTGGAAAGAATACACCACTTCCTGCAGGACATACAGCAGCTGGAAGTACTGGAAGACTGGAGATTTTTTTAATAGACGTAAATTACAAATCTCTGGTACTTTCTGACACCAATTGATTTATTTGAAACAATTTTTTTTAATGAACTATCCTTTTAAAGGGGTTATCCAGAATGAGAAACTTTCTCCTAGAAACAGCGAGGTTGTGCTAAGAAGAAGTCAGCTGCAATACCCCGCACAAACTGAGGACAAGGGCGGCGCTATAGTTAGGAAGAAAGAATCTTAATCTAATCCATGATAATCCATAGCATATCCGCCAGGTGTGAACACGCTCCGTAAGTTCTAAAAATACTTCAATACATGAAAGTATAAGAAAGTTTCAATAGCTTAAACCCTACTGGCGGCCGCCTCGACTCTCTAAGACTTTGCAGTTTTGCGTTACAATAATTTGTTGTGGAAATGCAGGGCGAGCCAGCGAGATGTAATGAGGCTTGGTGTAAAGGAAGGTGCGGATGAGAGGGGAAGAGCGAAGCCGGGGGGGGGGGGGGGCAGCACAATAGGCGAATGTAATGAGAGAGGAAGATACGGGAAGAAGGAGGCTGTGAGTCGGATGACTGCCTCCCAAACCCTGCTCCTGTTTAATATTCCGCCTGCTCGCCTCATATTGTGCTTGGCTCCTGTGGGATTGGAACTCACGTCTCGAAACCCAAGCCAATTTTCTGTCTTAATCTCACAATGTTTTGACTGGAGGCAGATCCAGTTTTAGTCCGAGTGGAAACTACCAAAGCGTCGCTCTCCGCTCTTCCTAAGGAGACGGATGGAGAGAAGGGATCTCCGGCCGCTCGCGGAATGACATACCAGTGACCACATGGAAAGAGAGGGGACGCTTAAGTAAATCCACCGAGATCTCCCGGCTGCTTGGATTATTCGGACAAGAATTTTTTCTTTTTTTACTGATCTCATTTATTATAATTTTTTTTTACCTGGATATTGCAAGAGGTTAGTGGGGAGTGGGATGGCGGTAAGATGCTACTACTACTCTCACCGTTTCCTTACACTATGGATGTTAGCATTGTCTATATCAGGGGTAGGGAACCTTGGCTCTCCAGCTGTTGCAAAACTACAACTCCCATCATGCATGGACAGCCAAAGCTTCGCTTTGGCTGTCCATGCATGATGGGAGTTGTAGTTTTGCAACAGCTGGAGAGCCAAGGTTCCCTACCCCTGGTCTATATAGGGTAAAACAGGGCGACTAACTTTTCAATGACAACAAATAACATAAGATCAGTCAAATGTATATAATGGTGCTCAATGTGTTGTGTGGCTCGACAGCGGTTGTAAAACTACAACTCTCAGCATGCCAGTTGGGGAGTTGTAGTTTTGCAATAGTTGGAGGGCCACAAGTTGAACATGATTGGTGAATTGTACATGTAAAAAGTTCATATTGTATAAGATCAGTGAATGTATATATTATATAATAGTGACTGTAGCTACTCCGGCAAAGCTGCAGCTCTCAGACAGCCAATGGGAGTTGTAGTTAGTAGTTGGAGAGATACAGGTAGAACATCACTGCTGTGCAGGATTAGTGACTAGTATATCTTGTATAAGTATACGTTGTATAAGAGCGGTGACAAATATAGGTGGCGTTCCCACTGCAGTCCGGTTAACGTATCCGCTTTATGGGCGGGAAAAAAAACAGCAGCATAAACGGATGCAATTGTGTGCCATGTGTTTGGAGACGTTTTTTCATTTAAAAAAGCGTAGCGTACGTAAAAACATTGTTGCCCACGTTTAAAGGCAGCCATTATAAAATGATCTAATAAAGCAGTGTGAACCCAGCCTGATAGTTGGACGTCCTGTTGCAAAAACTACAACTTCCGGACATGCTGGGCATTGTCGTTTCCCAGGTTGGAGGCCATTGCTGAATAAGATCAATACATTGGAGATGCTCAGTCAAAAGCATAGCAAAGATAGTAGTCAATGGACAAGGTAGCAATTTTTAACGATTAACGACTAACGATAAATGATCGCAAACGAGACTTGACTCGTTAACTTGAAATCGTTCACCATATTACACAGAACGATGGTCGTCAGTTACGATTGTTACTACAATCGTTATTACAATCGTTACTATGATCGTTTACTCCTTCTGATCCCAGCAAAACACTGAACGAGTAATAAAAATGCGGAACTTGAGCGAACAAATGTGGAATTACAGCGAACGATTAACGATAATTTTAGGTACAGATCTAAACCAACGATCAATGACATACGAACGAATTTTCGATCCAATTACATGGAACGATTATCATTTAAATTCCAACGATATAACGTTGTTGTTTTTTCACGATAATCGTACCTTGCAATCGGGCCCTTACATATGGGAGAGCCTTGGGAAGAGGAGCTTACAATCTACTGTACATCATTGGTCCCAACAGGGAGTTGGAGCCTGAGGTTGGAGACAACTAGTCTACAGTATACTAACTTTATTATTATTGTTATTATTTATTTAATTAATTATATTTTGTATTTTTATTTTTTTATACGGTAGTAAATTTTTTTTCAGCATATGTATGTTTTATAAAAGTAGCCATTCTCTTTGGTAAAGCAAATGGACAAGTACTAAGCCTTACCCATCACAATGCACAAGCAATGCTGGGAGTTGTAGTTTTGTAACATCTGGAGAGCCAGAGCTTGGTAACCATACATTTACAGTATATTCCAGGGGTAGGGAACCTTGGCTCTCCAGCTGTTGCAAAACTACAACTCTCATCATGCCTGGACAGCCAAAGCTTTAGCTTTGGCTGTCCAGGCACGATGGGAGTTGTAGTTTTGCAACAGCTGGAGAGCCAAGGTTCCCTACCCCTGGTAAATCCAATAAGAAAGTAGTGTTGTTTAATAGTAATGCTCACCTAGGTGAACAAATAATACATATGTAGCAAAGCTAGGAATGTGCAAGCAATGCTGGGAGTTGTAGTTTTGAAACAGGTGACTTACTATAGTTCGGAGAATGGTGATCTACAGTATAGGTAATAGGGAGGTGGTGTTGTAGAACAGCTAGTAATCCTTATGGACAAGGACTGCACATATCTTAATACACAAGCAATGCTGGGAGTTTGGCAACAACTGAACAGTCGCAGATTGGAGAACAGTGATTGGCCATATATGTTGTATTAAATACAGTCACTCTCTCTGGTAAAGTCAATGGACAAGTACTGCAGATGTAGCAAAATTGAGTTATTACATTAACAAGCAATGTTGGGGGTTGTAGTTCTGCACTTATTGGAGTCCTCTGATCCGCATTATTCATATTGTAAAGGTACTGTTATATGGAAGCTATCCTTTCTCTAGTACAGGGGTAGGGAACCTAAAGCTAAAGCTTTGGCTGTCCAGGAATGATGGGAGTTGTAGTTTTGCAACAGCTGGAGAGCCAAAGTTCCCTACCCCTGCTCTGGTAGAATCAAGTACTACAGATGTCACAATGCACAATCAGTGCTGGGAGTTGTAGTTTATCATGGTATAAGTTGGAGACTTGTGATATGCAGTAATTGTAATCCAAAAGTACTATTGTATTGAAAACGTAGCACTGCTGGGAGTTGTAGTAGTAAAACAATTGAAAAGTGAAAATATAGGTAAGCAAGGCTAAGTTATCGCAATGCATGATCAATGCTGGGAGTTGTAGTACTGCAACAATTGAAAATTTAAAGTATAGGTAAGCCTGGCTAAGGGCTGTATTTCATGGGACGATTATCGTTCGCATAATTGTTAACGATAAACGATCTCAAACGACCGCTATTGCGAGAGACCAGAAATCGTTCACCCATTTACAGGAAAGGATAATCGTTACTTACGATCGTTCTTGCGGTCGTCTTGTCGTCGCTATTGCTTTCGTCACTACTGCGAACGACGTCTTATTCAATGCGAACGAGCAATGATAAAAATAGGTCCAGGTCTTATTAAACGATCAACGATTTCTCGTTCGGTCGTTAATCGTTAACTGCTATTCAACCGAATGATTATCGCTTAGATTCAAATGACTTAACGATAATCTGAACGATAATCGTCCTGTGGAATAGGGCCCTAAGTTATCGCAATGCACAAGTGATGCTGGGAGTTGTAGTACTGCAACAGTGGAAAAATTAAAGTTTAGGTGAGCAAAGCTAAGGTATCTCAATGTACGAGCACTGCTGGGAATTGTAGTACTGCAACAGCTCAAAATTTTAAGCATAGGCGCGCAAGGCTAAGTTATCGCAATGCACAAGCAATGCTGGGAGTTGTGGTATCACAACAGATGAAATGTTACAGGATGCAAGCAAGGCTGTTATTATAACAATGAAGTCAGGACAGAGTTAGATGACACATTCAGCTCTGCTACATCCAGTGTTTTTCACCTTCACACCATAGAGGGCACTGCTAATGTTCTTCTCCCTGGATGCCAGCTGGCCTGATACCTACATATTGTTTTCTATTCACAGATTGCTGGCTATAAGAGATGACTGTGGTTCTGTCCATGAACAGATTCTGCAACCCCATTACCTCAGAAGGTACAGCAGAGATTGCAGAGTACAGGGCCGTCTGGGAGACCGAGCACCCGGGCAAGGCAAGCGGCTCGTCCAGCTCTCTCCATGCCCAGCACCAGGAGTACAGACTATGTGACTCTGCTGCAGGTAGGTCTCAGCAGCATTAATGTATTACAGGAGGTTTTATGGTCTTTGACTTTGTCTACGGTAGCCTGCTGGGAGTGATAGTTCAAGTGTAGCCGTAAAGCGACAATGTGCCACTATCATTATCGCCATGGCAACGGTATTTCAGCACATTGCTTTCTGATCATTCATTTTCATTAGGAAAAGTTTCATTGATTAAACAAAAATTATCCCTTACTAAAGAAAGGATAGAGGGTTCGCCCATGGGCCGCCTTGATTATCGCCAAGGTGGACGTCAGGTGCTATACATCGATCAGCCATAACATTAAAACCACCTAATAATGTGCTCTGACTCATCAAGGCTCGGCCACCATAGACACGTGATGTCCTCTGTGCTATCAGCAGTTGTGAGGTGAGGACCCCATATCGCTGTGATGTCCCCTTAAGTATCAGCATCCTGTAAGGTGTGAGGTGAGGACCCCATATCCCTGTGATATCCCCTTAGGTATCAGCATCCTGTAAGGTGTGAGGACCCCATATCCCTGTGATGTCTCCTGTGGTATTAGCATCCTGTAAGGTGTGAGGACCCCATATCCCTGTGATGTCTCCTGTGGTATCAGCATCCTGTAAGGTGTGAGGTGCGGACCCCATATCCCTGTGATGTCTCCTGTGGTATCAGCATCCTGTAAGGTGTGAGGACCCCATATCCCTGTGATGTCTCCTGTGGTATCAGCATCCTGTAAGGTGTGAGGACCCCATATCCCTGTGATGTCTCCTGTGGTATCAGCATCCTGTAAGGTGTGAGGTGCGGACCCCATATTCCTGTGATGTCTCCTGTGGTATCAGCATCCTGTAAGGTGTGAGGACCCCATATCCCTGTGATGTCTCCTGTGGTATCAGTATATCCTGTAAGGTGTGAGGTGCGGACCCCATATCCCTGTGATGTCTCCTGTGGTATCAGCATCCTGTAAGGTGTACGGACCCCATATCCCTGTGATGTCTCCTGTGGTATCAGCATCCTGTAAGGTGTGAGGACCCCATATCTTTGTGATGTCCCCTGTGGTATCAGCATCCTGTAAGGTGTGAGGTGCGGACCCCATATCCCTGTGATGTCTCCTGTGGTATCAGCATCCTGTAAGGTGTGAGGTGCGGACCCCATATCCCTGTGATGTCCCC